>NC_056732.1:202274369-202381869 GCF_019279795.1 Protopterus annectens | reverse complement strand
GACAGCTGAACTTTATTTGGGGTTAATCAGAGTCTCTTTAATTGATGGCAGGTGTGTACCCAAGAAGACTGAATGCTGAAATTAGATCAAAAGGTTCTTCAACAAAGTATTAGTTGAAGGGTGTGCACACTTATGCAACCAGCTTATTGTACATTTTTTATTTTTTCCCCTAACTGATTTGTCTTCCAACTGAATTGTACAGGTTACAGGTCACATCAAAGGTGGGAAAAGTTTTAAAATTATTTATTGTGGTTTCATTTTTTATATCACAAAAACCTGGCATTTTAACAGGGGTGTGTATACTTTTTATATCCACAATGTGTGTGTGTGTGTGTGTGTGTGTGTATATATATATATATATATATATATATATATATATATATATATATATATATATATATATATATATATATATATATATATATATATGTGTGTGTGCGTGTGTGTGTGTATACATATATATATAGATATGTGATATATATATATATATATATATAAAAACACACACAGAAACATATATGTGTATAGATACACGTATATACGGGTTCCCTTCAGAACCTCGAACTACTGAAATCCCGAATTTCAGTAGCCCAAGACCAGAAGGGCAAAAGTGCAGAATCCTGAAACCCCAGAAGCGCGAAATTCAAAATCCTGAAGTTAGGAGATTTTGAATTAGCGGTGGTTGCGGTGTGTGCGTGAGTGGTTGGAGATGTAGGCAAGTGTTTGTGTTTTATGGGTTTTGGGTAAGGGCTTTAGTGTGTGTCTGTGTGTTTTGTTAGTGTGATGTGTGTGTGCGAGGGGAATGTAGCTTGTGTGGTGGTGTTTTTGTGTGTGTCTGTGTAGTGCGACCTCGGAGTTAGTATATTTAAGTAAGGGGGTGTGGGGGGTACAGCCCCCCACATGGGGGATGCTGCTTGTATGTAGGGTAGGTGTTTTGTGTATGTGAAGGGAGGTGTACTTTTGTGTTCGTGTCTGCAGTATGTTTAGTGTAGAAGTCACGATTTTAAGTTTCGCGCTTCTGGGGTTTCGAGTTTATGGATTTTTGTTTTCATGGTCTCGAGATACTGAAATTCGAGATTTCACTATTTCGAGATTATGAAGTGAATCCATATATACACACACGGGCAAAAGACACAACAAAAAGGGACTGCCAAGGGGGTAAGTAGCAATCACCCTGTAAATAATACACATTCCTACTTAGTACTATGTCAAATATAAAATAAAATTCAAATTAGTATTAGTAGTAATATATTATTAGACCTGCCCAGCCAATATTCACGGCTTGCAAACCCAAATCATGGAAAATATTGTATACAGGGACTATACATACAAGTACAGACCACACACTCCTTGGAAATCTACAAATCTGATGTACGATTCAAAAACTGGTAGTGTCTTAAATCCTCAGATGATCATGTTTAAGAGAGGTCTTAAGCAAATTTCTAAAATGTCAGAAATCGAATCTATGGAAGAAACAATGCCTGACATAATCCAACAACCCAGTGAGTGGTCCAGAGACATTTGAATTTTTGGAAGAACATACATTTTATTAAGGTTTTAGATGGACAACAAGCCCACAGTTCCATGCTTGATGATTTATATATGTCCCCTAAATGAACCCAACATAACAGAAATTATTGCATCTTGGATTGAAAAGAGGGTGCATGGGTCATAACTTAAATAAAATAATATTAAATGTAAGATAGTTGCTGTAATACCTCCTGCTTTTATAAATCAGCATGCACAACTACTACTACCCCCCACCTTCTCCGAATGGGTAATCAACTACATTTTTTCTCTCCAATTTATGTTATTCTAACATCTGAAATCTATCCAGATTATAACTACACTATCTGAACACAGAATTAGCTTGTTTATGCAATTCATTCTTCACATTGTTCAGCAGAAACTTAACCATGTAAAGATAGAGCCTGATGCCATGGCTAGGACAAAACTTAGAATATGGATCCATATCCTCCACAGATTCAAGGGACTTTTCTCAGCACCCAAGGTTTATTACAACCTTTGGGGATAATATACATAGGATTAGAGTTGCAGTGTAATTACTTTGGCATATACTGTGCATCATAATGATTGATATCAGAGTTCTATACTACTGCCAGCTATTAATTTTACCTGCTGTAGAGACAAGAATTTGGGTCAGATATCAGGAACACAAACATTCAGTGTGGCCTCCCATTGGCCAGTCTGAAAAAAGGCGGTTCCCTTGTGCTAAATGCAATGCCTGCACACAGTTGGTTTCAACAACTTCCTTTACAACCAGAGTGGTTGGGAAATGATTTACTGAGTTCTATGAGCATATCAAAATGATCATTTTATGCAGTAAAAATTGATTTGCAAAATAAAATTAAGAATTACAAGGACAAGAGCATCAGTTTTTTTCCCTGGCCTTAATGGTTAATTTCAGTTTTGCATTTTATACAAGGTGGCCATTTTGTTACAGGACCTAAACTGGGACACTTGAGGGTTGCCCAGAGAAGCCATGTCTGTAATCCCATTCTCCCTGCCCCCATGAGAGTGGAGATTGGGCCGCCATTTCATCTCGCACCGGGGCTGGCAAGTTGGCCTCCCATCCTTCACCCGGCACTGTGGGTATGCCACTCTATGAATGGCACCACCCAAGAGGCCACATGCAAGGAGGCTTGAAGTGATACACATTTGTCGGCACTTGGCATCATGGAGGAGAGAGAGTGAGGTCTGCTGTAAAATGTGCAGAGATGGGGGGACCCAGGACCATCTCCCCTGCGAGATTGAAAGCCCTAGGTGCAAGGCAAAGTGGAGAACCAGTATCACAGAAGTCTAGATGAGGGACTGTCTGAGGCTTTGTGGCCCAGCAGAGTTCCATGCGGCTGGGAAGATCCCTTGAGAGGGTCCAAGTGCACATGTGACACTGCATGATTTGGCAGGAGTCAGGAGATATGTAACCCTGGAAAAGAGCTCTCTCCTGTGTAGACGTTTAAGCCTAGAGGGGGTCCATCCTGATGGAAGTCTGGAAGGGAGACAGAGGTAGAAAGCAACTGGGACAGGACAGCTCCCACCTGTGTGAGGGGGTATGGCCCATGCCCCCTCTGGGAAGGAAGTCTGGAAGGGGTAGAGAGGCAGACAGTGGCAGGGCTGGGTGAGGGGGGTGGGGTCAGGCAGAGCTCCTCACAATGGAAGTCCTTAAGAGAGTGACTGGCAGACAGCACCAGGCCCTAGAGAGCTCCTGACTGGGTGAAAGGGATAAGGCAGATCTCACCATGATGGAAGTCCTTGAGGAAGCACCAGGGCGGATGGTGGAGGGGCCTAGAGAGCTCCTGCTGGGGCAAAGGCATCAGACTCCACCCCATAACTGACGGCATCCTTGAAAGATCTCAAAGTCCCCAGAGCTGCTATGGATGGGAAAGCAGCGAAACTCTAAAGCCTTCATGAGAGTGATCTGCCCCCTCAGCAGCCGAGGGGAGTTCCAGAGGGGTGGACGGGATCAGAGGGAAGCTCACCTGAGAAGGTCTGAGGGCATGAGCGATTTGGCATGATTTGACAGCCTGCAGGAGACATGGAGGTAGCAAAGTCCCCTAACATGAGGGGCAGTGGCCTGGAAGGTCTCTTGGCCAGGTCAAAGGGGAGGCCTGTAGGAGTCGGCCCTGACAAAAGTCAATAAGGGTGCACTGGGCAGATGGGTGTGGGGCCTGAAAAGCTCATGCCTGAGTGAGTGGGGTCAGGTGGACCACCCTACTACAAAAGTCCTGGAGGGAGTGACTGACGAATGGTGGCAGAGCATGGAAGGCTCCTGCCATGGTGAAGGTATCCGACCTTACCCCATACCCAATGACATTCTCAAAAAATTGCAAAGACCCAGAGCTGCTCAGGATGGGAAAGCAGTGGATTTGGCTGCCCTGGGAAGCCAGGTCACCATTCAGACTGAAAGGTCTAAACTGGGACATTTCTGTGTCCCAAAGACAATGGGATTCCAGGACAGAGACTTCCAAACTGGGGCTGTCCTGGAAAAACTGGGACTGTTGGTCGCCTTGATTTTATACCAACAGATGGTATTAGTAGATAGGGTTTTACTTAACATAATCAGTATTTATTTATTTCAATCATTATGCTTTATCTACTTGATCAAGATTTTTAATTAATAAAAAAGTATCTCATCAATCCATTAGTGTTCATATAATTTGGTCTTGGATAATTTCTAATGGCAAATAATTGTCAGCAATTCAATATATTGTGCTTGTTAGCAGATGCATGCAAATGATTTATTATGGAAAAATATTGTTTCACCTATATATAATGGACCACATTTACATATGCCTTTTGTGGGTCATTTAAAAATATCCCTGCAACTGCATGGTAATGTGGTTAATCACACAAGTAACATTTTAATTATTTAAACTCTGGGGAAGGAATGTTGTGTTAGATATATGCAGGAAGCTGATGGTGTATCAGAGAAACCAGTCTTTTTTTGGCAGCCTCTGAAAGCAAGAAACTTTGTACTTGCAGTTCTGGTTTCCTGGTGCTGGTGTCTTTCAGTTTCCTACACTGTGATATAGGCAATCTCCTCAAACAATGTGTTTGAGGTGTCACCATGTAATCACAATCTGTGGCAACTGTGTTGGCCTATTGTAGTAGAACCTGTGGTCCCTCAAAAGGGATGGTGTGCAACTGTAGGACAGCGACCTGCATGAAGTCCTTGAGGGAGGTGTCCTGCCAATGATCATGACCAATGATAACAGGAAGTGATGGACACACCCAGCTGCAGGGGAAGACTGTACACCCAACGATGGTCCCCAATTTGGCAATCCCTTGAACTTACCCACCACTAAACTTGGACAACTCTAACAGTGAGTGTTCTCTTCAAGATATAAAATTAATGAAGATAAAACAAAGGCTTTAGCAATAAATGATGTACCTACTCATGATTTGATTCAGCACTACCCATATTTATGAGAACATAAGATAAAGTATTTAGGAGTATGGATTAAAAAAAGCTTCTGCTACAGCAGCTAAGGATATATGGGAAGAGATAACACAAAAACTGAGAAACTGGAGGAAAAAAAATTATATACTCACAACAGCATTCCATCGGAGTTGTTGCTTTTCATTTGTCTTCAAGCAATATGGATATGGTACGGATCCAACTCAGTCTCATACTCCACCATCGGAGCCAAGCTCCAAGCTCCTCTCCTACCAATAATGCCCCTGTCTCCCTCCTCCTACCCTCAGATCAAGTTTGATGCAGAACAGCTGCACCCCAACCTAGACCACATGCCTATAAACCTGGCATTACCACAAAGCTTATCAAGAAGGAAACAAGCCAGAATAGAGGGGCTATGTTTCTTCAATCCAGTCTACTACACAGCCCACATGAGGCAGGGGAAGGAGGGAGGGATGGTTGAAGACAAATGAAAAGCAACAACTCAGATGGAACGTTATGGTGCGTACATAACTTTTTTTTTATCTGAAGTTGTTGTTTTCATTTGCTCTTCAATCTATGGAACAGAGTCCCCAGCTACTTATGAACCCTGGGAGGTCCTCATGGAAGGATGTTCCGGAGCACGGTTGAGCCAAAGGATGCCCTGCCCCTGGAAAGAATGTCCAATTTATAATGGGAGATAAATGTGTGCGATGATGCCCAGGTAGCTGCAGAGCAGATATCATCTAAGGAAACCCTGGACCAAAAGGCCACAGTAGCAGCAACAGACCTGGTGGAATGCACACGGACATGCCCTGGTGGAGATAACCCTTCGGCTCGATAGGCCAACAAAATGCACTCAGAAATCCATCGAGCAATAGTAACCTTAGAGATGGGCTTTCCCAAGAAGGGTTTAGAAAAGGAAACAAAAAGTTGATCAGACTTACAAAAGGATTTTTTTCTATTCAAATGGAAACACAACTGACTGTGAACATCAAGAAAGTGCAATTTGTATTCTCCTTTATTCTGGAAATTTGGAAAAAAAAAACAAATTTAAGAGAACTAATTTTGGGCTTATGGCATCTGGTAGGTTTAGATGAGTCAGTTGGTGACTAATTTCCAGGTATAGTAAACTTTTCATATGGGAGATATTCTAACCTTAAGGAATTGTTGAACAAGTTTATTTGTATCAGATGATTTAGTCATGGGCTCATTTTCTTGTGGGAAATGTAAGGTTTGTCAAAATATTAGAAACATTTCAGGAAGTTTAATAAATGATAGGAAATTTTCAAGCAAAAATAGGTTTATTTGTAATTCAGGTGGAGTAGTATATTCTATAGGATGTGGATGTGAGAAAATAAAATGGTATATAGGTCAAACAAAAAGAGCTGTTAAGGTCAGAATTCTAGAACATTTGGCTGATATTCGAAATAAGAATTATGAGTCCTGTGGCAGATCATTTTTGTAAAGTACATGGGGGAGATGACTCCACTTATTCCTTTAGTGTTTTGCAAGACCGTTCCAAGTAAAACGTGGTAAGCTGAAGCAGAAATTAAATGTGCTTGAAAGTAAAATGATTTTAAATTATGGCACTATGACACCAAGAGGGCTAAATTTAGAGGTAGATTACATTTAAATTGAATATTCAAGAGGTACTATACATTGCATGGAATATTTTGTATTATAAACTATTTTAATGCATGTATTGGAATGTAGTGAATTGTAGTTAAAAAAAGAAAAAAGGTAATTAAAAATATGTATGGGTCACTTTTATAGGTTTATGGTGATGGGAGATTTTATATTAAAAGTGCTTAGGTAGTTTACAAATTAATTGATTGATTGACTGATTAATGGCTGAACCTGGTATAAAAGTAGAATGCATTTGGTCGTATGTATCCTTGAAGGCAAGAGGCCGAGGTACCAGATGATTTTGTGGTGAAGTAAAGAATCTGCTACCTTGGTTACGTGTGGTTTTTTTTCTTCTTTTTGAACTGAAGTGTTTTTGTGCTAACAGGAGAAGACAGCCTGGGAGTTCTAACTATCAAGGGAAATGGAGCAGCCAAGCCATGAGCTTCAGGCTGACTAAGTCTGAGTGAGGGATCCCTGTAGGATTTGTAAATCAGATCCGGAGCCAGATCTAGCATCCAAGGAGGACACACTGCATGAGACCACAGAGAGGGGAACCAAACTTGGCAATGCCAGAAAGGGGCAATGAGGATTACTGATCTCCCCAGCAGTCGAGCTTTCTGAATGAACTGGGATATCAAAGGCAGCAGAAGATTGGCATATAGTAGACCAGAGGGCCAATCATGAACTAGATGGGGGATCAGAGCGAAATGCTCGCTGCACTTCACGTTGGAAGGAGAGGCAATGAGATCACAGCAAGGCTAACTCCACTTTTGAAAGATCTGCTCCGCTACTGAAGGATTCAGAGACCACTTGTAAGGCATCAGAATGGATCTGCTGAGCCTGTCTGTTCATATGTTGGACATCCCCAGAATGTGCGTTGCCACCAGAAAACTGCCAGAGGAACTCACCCACTCACACAATCTCATGGCTTTGCGACAAAGGGAATAAGATCTGGCCCCACCCCCTGTTAGTTGATGTACCAGACTACTGACATATCGACAATCTGAATGGCAATAGTCCCTTGAGGAAGGCAGGCATGTAGAGCTTGCAATGCCAAAAGCACTGCCCTCATCTCCAGGGCATCGACATGCAGATGGGTCTCCAGGGAACATCAAATGCCTTGGACCATCCTTTCCATGCAATGCACCCCCCACCACCTGAGCAGGGAGGCATCTGTGGTTACCGTGATCACAGGGGAGGGAAGAATTAACAGACAACCCAGAAGAAGGTCCAGGGATTGATCCCACCAAAGAAGAGAATCCTTACAAACCGAGATAATCAAACCGGATGTGATAAGGGAAGGTCTTGCAAGGACTACTGAACTGCCAGAATCCATTCGAGGACCCTCATATGAAGGTGTGCCATTGAAACAAGAGAAATTATGGCCACCACAGACCCCAATGCCCAAAGAACTGAACCCACTGGGGGACATTTGGCTTGAAAGATGTACGAGACATGATGTCGAAGAGATAGCAGGCTGTCCAGAGGTAGAAACACCTTGCCTTAGATAATGTTGACGCAAGACCCAATGAAGTCGAGAACCTGCACTAGTGCTAATTGGGACTTGTTGAGATTTAAGGTTATACCAAGATAGTGACCGGTCTTGAGAAGAAGATCCCTGGCTTGACACAGTCAATGCCTGGAGGGAGCAGAAAGGAGCCAATCGTTTAGGTAGGGGAAGACCTGAAACCCCTGCAGCCGCAGGTGAACCACCACTACTGCCATCACTTTGGTGAACACCCTGGGGGCGGTGGTGAGCCCAAACGGGAGTGCTCTGAACTGAAAATGACTGGCTACCAGCAAGAAGTGGAGTAACGTCCTAGAGTGCTTGTTCATCTTGATGTGATAGTATGCGTCCTGCAGATCCAGAGAGCACATCCAGTTGTTCATCTGCAGGAAGGGCAGGATGGGTTGAAGGAGGACCATCCAGAATTTCGTTTTGGCAACAGACAGGTTCAGGGTTGAAAGATCCAGGATAGGTCTTAAGTCCCCCATTTTCTTTTGCACTAAAAAGAACCTGGAATAGATGCCTGATCCATATTGGTCTGGGGGGGACGGGCTGGATGACTCGCTTTTCAAGCAGCCTGGAAATTTCTACAGCTGCCTGCTCTCGTTGAGCAGGTGGGACGTCCGGCAGATGTTTGGCAGGGACTGGGTTGAAGAAAGGGGATTGAGTATCCTCTGGATATTAACTGCAAAACCCAATGATCGTCTGTGATAAATTCCCAGGTTGTTGGGTGCAGAAAAAGATGTCCCCCGACTGCCTCCTCAGACGAACAGTCGGGCAACCCTTCAGGGCTTCTTGACTACCTCCAGAGATGAGCAGTCTGCGAGGGTCTGTCCAGGAAATGATCCCAAGACCCTTGGTTCCTCGGGCCTCCTTCTGCCATGACGGCAGTGTCTGTTGTATCCCCCTCTGCCTCTGGGGGAAGACAAGTCCTGAGTGTTGTGGAAAGAGCCTTGAGAGTTCCAGAACCACATCTTCTTCACCCCACATTGATTCCTGGATAAGGATCGTTGCGGGATTGAGAAGCGAATCCTGAAAGCAGACAAGGTCTTCCCATCCTTCTCGCTCTGGACTAAGGTGTCTAGGACAGTCTTGCAAAAAGAGTGGAACCATCATAGGGGGCATTTGTAAACAATGCTTTCAAGGGCTCTGAGAAGCACAAAGCTGGAGCCAAACAAGAAGACTGATGGCTACACTTGTTCCGGTAGCCCTAGAGGCACCTTCCTTAGTATGTGATAGGAGCCTCATGGAAGTATTGGATATTGAAGTAAGGGTGGCCATATGGGAGGAGAACACCTTTTTCTCCTCTGCCGACATAGACCCTGGGGCAGACTCAGTGATCTTTGACCAGGTTCCACTGCAGTCCGATAATGTGTGCCATGTAGTTCAGCACACACAAGGCAAACGTAGCCCGGATCCCGAAACTGTCCATAGTCTGCAACTCTCAATATGGAGGATGGACCGTACAGCTCTCCTGAGCGAGCTTTTTCTTGGGGCCGCCACAACCACCATGGCATCAACCGGGGATCCCTTCAACCAATATTGCCTAGCAAATGGAGCACAGAGTATTTTGTTCAGGTGTTTGGGATCGGCTTAATCGTATCCAGTTCCTTCCATGCCCTGGATGAAATCAAATCCACAAGGGGATCCATGGGAGGGGACACCCAGGAGGTAGAGGGCCCTGTGTCAAATGCCTCCAGGAAAACAGACTAATCTGGATTGGGTTTTTGAGTAGACCACCCTCCTCATTGGGGCAGGATTTCCATTATGTCTACAAAGGAGACATTTTCAGGGTGTGATCGGGGGGAACCTTCCCTTCCTCCAAGTCGGTACCTTCCATTAAGAACTCTGGTGGGGAGAACAAGTGCCTCCTCTTGCACATGAGTTTCTGAGGAAGCTCCACGGGGGTATTTCTAAGGAGTACTCAGAAACCTCGGGGAGCTCCGGGGGGGGGGCCTCCTAGGGCATAGTGGCAACACACTGTCCATGAGGGGACAGGATGGCAGACTCCAGCCAAGAAAAAGAGGAAGCCAAGATGGACTCTGAGGATGACGGTGTCAAGGGACTCGAAGGAGCCGAGAGAACCCTCTCCACCACATTGAAAGCAGAGGGCAAATGAATCCCCTAAGCAGAGGTGAGCAGGACTGGATCCACTCCCCTATGTGCCGAGGGGGAGCCAGACCCGAGCCTCCAGGCACTGAGACTCCAACTGAAAGAGCCAACTCCCAAAACCTCAAAGTCTACGCCATCCCCTCAGATCCGATGCCAAGGTTACGGCTCTGAAAGTCGGTCAGCTCCAAAAATGTTAGAGCCAAACCAGTCTGGGCAATGGTCGGCCTCGAGGTACTTGGAACCACCAGCACTGACCTCTTGACACCGGGAAACCTCAGACCCGATGACTCCGAAACCAGAGGTTGGATCGGAGAAGGAGCAATGGGAAGGAAAATGGACTGCATGCTTCCAGCCTCAGAGGGGGAAGGAGCAGGCAAGACTCCAATCTGAATCTGGGTCTGAATAAACCTCCGCATAATCCTGTCTACCTCTGCTTCAGAAAGGCTGGGAGAGGACCATATAGAAGAAGCCACGGACCCAGGCCTGTGTTGGCACTGAGGGGAGGCAGAGAGGGGGGAACCAAGCCTGGGAAATCTCTGGCTCCAGTGAAAATCAGGGAGGCCAGAGTCCAGGAGAGACATGGGTCGGATCCACTAGAGACTTGGCTGGGTGCTCGACCAAAGAAGAGCGGTCTGGGGACTGTTTCCTGGACATGTCCCACTCCTCAGAACATGTCTTTTCCCCGTCACCAGACTTCTTGGTGGGAGGTTGAGTCCCAAAAGCTGGGGTGGTGGAAGAAGTAGAAGTCTCCGAAGGGAAGAGGCACTTCAGAATCAACTTATTCCTCCTGTTGATCAAGGAGTGGGGATTGAAACCCGTGCAGATCGAGCAGGAGGAATCTAGGTGCTCTACACCCACACAAACAATGCACAGAGTGCGGCCATCAGAAGGGGGATGCTTATGGCCACACTTTGTACATTTTCTGAAGCCTGGCTTAGGTGGTTTGGCCATGGCTAGAGGAACACTACATTCGACCACACACACACAGAGAAAAAAAAAAGGAGGGGGAAAGAGAGAAAGCGAGAGAGACAGATTTTTTTTTTTTTAAATGAAATTGACGTGAAGCTCATAGGGTAGGGAAAGGTGATACCAAAAATCCAAGACACCTGAAAAGAAGGAGGAGGAAGATAGAAAAAAATATCTAAAAGTCAAATCTTACTTTAAAAGGAGCTTGGAGCTGTAACCACACTGCTGTTTCTCACCAGAGGCAAACGAGATCTGAGGGGAGGAGGAGGGAGACAGGGGGCATTATGGGTAGGGGAGAGGCTTGGAGCTTGAATCCGATGCTGGAGTATGTGGCAGAGTCGGATCCGTGCTGGATCCGGGTTCCACAGGTTGAAGACCAAATGAAAACAACTTCATATCTCCTGTTTATGGATACTGATAGTAAAATTCAAGAAGTGAAAATGTTTTAGTCTCTTTAGCTTTATATACATGTCAGACATATTTTTATCAACTACAGGAAAAAGTTGTGAACAATAATTAATAAAGAGTGGACTGTATCTGGGAGGGAAAGAAAGCCAGAGTCAAATGGACTAAGCTGATACTCCCAATAGAACAATGTGGTTTATGATTACCTGACTTGAAGGGATATTTCACAGCCACACAGTTAGGACTTGCATACATAACACAAGAAGGTCATACCTCAAAGTGGACAAGAATGACGATGAAGCGGGTGTGAGTTCAAGAAATAGAGAGAGAGAGTGGGATTTTGGATGCAGATCCTTGAGGAGAATAACCACCCAACAGAATAATATTATATTCATAAAACTGAAGAAATTATTCTAAGAACAAAGCCAACATATGAATAAAGAAGAAGGGTTTTGGCAATAGGGGTGAGTGCACATTCCGGGGATGTCCAACATGCTCAGCAGATCCATTCTGATGCCTTATTAGTGGTTTCTGAATCCTTCAGTAGTGGAGCAGATCTTTCAAAGGTGGAGTCAGCCTTGCTGCGATCTCTTTGCCTCTCCTTCCAAAGTGAAGTGCAGCGAGTATTTTGCTCTGAACCCCCATCCAGGGGAGCCCCCAGAGATGCTGGAATTTACTGGAGAAAACTGGCAAAGGAACCAAGACATTAGGAACAAATAACTAGAGGGGGAAGGTAACAGAGAGACATGAGGCCAAGAAGTTGTTTGGATTGCAGGTTACAGACTGCCTTCCCTATCGGGAACTGATAAGAGTATCGGCAAATAGAGGGATGGGGTAGTCTTAAGTGAAAGACCTGCTCTGGTAGAATTTTTAGTCAAATCTAGAAAAGAAGCTGTTAAAATGGGGATAATTAGTAGGGCAGATAAAATACTGCATGATAACTGTAAGACTCAATCAGAGAAGGTTAGAAAAGATAGAGAAGAGAAACTGGGTAAGCAATTTACAAGGGAACAATGGGAGGACATATGTATGGCTCCCAAGTAAGCAACAAAATCCAGAAAGTTTAAGATTTTTGCTTGGAAGTATCTGCATAGGTATTTTTATTCCCCAAGCAGATTTCAAAGACTTTTCCTCGTGTATATAACAATGGCTGGATGTGTGACGGGGAAGAAAGAGGCAACTCGGATCACTTTTTGAGGGGGGGGTTAATGAGTTGGCAGATCAAAAAAAAAAATCTACAGAGGACTCTGTCAGAATTACTGGCGGGAGAAAAAGGCTTTAACTAAGGACATTTTTTTTTTTTTGGACACAGGCTCTAAATTGCCTAGACATAGTAAGGCCTTATTATATTTAATATGGTTGGCTGCAAAAAAGCAATTACTACAAAATAGAAATTAAAATCTAAACAAACTATATTTGAAGTACTGAATATCGTAAAAGATATAAAAGGACTGGAAGAGAGTATTTAGAAAAGGGAAGGAAATTACATACCAATACATGAAATGTGTGAGAACAGTACATGCAGAACACTGTTCAAAAGGAGAAAGGTTAGGGAAGGCAGAAACTGAGTGATCTACATAATGCTGGATGGAAAGGCAGTTATTATAAAGAAAGAGAATGTGTAGTATATGTCTGTAAATGGAAAAAATGTTAATATCGCCTATTTTCTTTTCAATTATGTATGCATGCCTATGTCTTATGTGATATTTTAATAAAGGTGTTTAAAAAACACTAAGCCTAACACTTTTGAAATATGAACTAACATTGAGTGTGGTGATGGCTGCACTGATAATTCTCTGCACAGAAGTGAACATGGCAGTAGCATGTGCCACCAGAGTCCTCATCAGACCACTTATTATTGTGCCCTAACTTCCATGTTCTCATGGATGCCAAGCAACACAATGGAAGTTAGTGCTGAACTGGACTGCAGCAATCTGTGTCACAATCTGCTCACTGAACTTGCATGTAGCCTACTTGATGGAGTCAACCAGTAATGTGTGGAAACATCTAGAACCCCTATGAGGCTAGGGAATGGTGCATTTACGCACCATTGATGCAGCATGCACATATGCTTATAAGCTACCTAGGAATAAAGTACAGTTGTGTACACTTACCATAAATGCAGATGTTCAACTGTATTCACTTTTGCAGTCATCACATTTGGGTTATCCCTGCCAAGGTAGCCCTCGGCCGGCCTAAATACCAGAGACTTAGTATTTCTGCATCGGTTGCTGTCGCTTGAGGACTGACGTCAGGTCGTCAGTAGTATAAAGTAAGGCAGCCGACACCATTACATCAGTTTTTCTTGCCCTAACCTGTCAGGAGCCCCCAAAGTAAGAGGCTACATTCTGGTGGAAGAACCCCACCAGTAGAAAATAAATAGCAATATGTCCCTTGTAAGGAAAGAAGAAAAAGAAAAAAAGGGGGGATGGAGGGAGGGAAACCAAGACTGCAACATTACATTACATTTATGGTAAGTGTACACAACTGTGCTACGTTCTTCTTGTTTCACTGTTGCAGTCATCACATTTGGGTAGATTCCCAAAGCTGAGGAAATGGGTGGAGGTAGTCAAGTAAGCTATGGGCTGGCTTGGATGCCCTGCAAGACTGCAGAGGAAAACCCTGCCCTGGATTTGGAGAAGAGAGGCAGGTGGTAATGCTTGGTAAAAGTGTGAACAGATGTCCAGGTGGCAGCCTCCAGGATGTCCCTAGTGGGGAATCCTATGAGGAAAGCTGCAGAAGTGGAGGCTGCTCTGCTGGAGTGTGTGTCCCGGCCCCCTTGGCAAGAAGATTACCATGCTGTTTGTAGCAGAAATGGATGAAGTGTGCTATCCATTTGGAAATGGTTTGCTTGGAGATGATTTTGCCTTCTGCCCCTGCAGCAAAGCTAACCAGCAATTGATCAGACTTTCTGAAGGATTAGTCCTGTCCAGATAGTATCTGAGCTGTCTGTGCACATCTAGAGAGCAAAGAGTCATTTCTCCCTTGTTCTGGGGATTAGGAAAAAAGGTGGGCAAATGACTGGATTGGTTGAGAGCCACACTGGACACCACCTTGGGCATGATGGATAGGTTAGTTCTGAGGGATACCCAGTCTGCATGGAAGATGACAAAGGGTTCCACAGCCATGAGTGCTTGCAACTCAGAGACTCTTCTAGCTGAAGTGATGGCCAGAAGGAATGCTGTCTTCCAGGAGAGATATTTTAGCTCTGCAGAAGAAGCTGGTTTGAAAGGGGGCAGGGTGAGCTTTTCCAAGACAAAGTTAAGGTCCCAAGCTGGTGTTGGTGCCCTTCTGGGGGGCCTCAAGTTGCTAGCCCCTCTGAGGAACTGTTTGATCAGAGGGTATGAGAAGAGGGGCTGCTCAGTGAGAAAATGAGCAGAAATAAGAGAGGCATGAATATTTATAGAGGAGAAAGACAGACCACTGTGTAGTAGATCAGCTAAGTAATCCAGGATTAGAGGGATGGATGGCTGTGACGTATTGGCACCCTTAGCCTGGATCCAGGTGCAGAACCTTTTCCATTTATCTGCATAAGACTTTCTGGTGCTAGGGCGTGTGGCTTCACGGATAACATCCAGAACCGGTTTACTGAGGATGGCAGATTGGATCGGGGTTAGGGAATAAGCCAAGCTGCCAAATTGAGTGTCTGCAATTGGGGATGCATGAATTCCCCTTCCCTCTGGGTTAGGAGGTTTGGAATCTGAGGAAGATGCCATGGTGACAGCATGGTTAACTCACATGCTCTACAGCTTCAGGCTGTTGTGCGAGTTTGCCACAGCTTCAGCCTATGCTGACAGTAAATGTTCACTAGAGGTGGACACACAGAGTTAACATGGCATCAGAGTGTATCATCATCATCAGCCTGCACTTCAGCCCCAGCATTTACAAGTGTCACCTTAACTGTATTTTACCCTCTAAATACACAAAAAATACATACTGATGTCAGCACAGATACCTAACTAAAACTGTGCCCTGAACCATGTGCATCAAGGGTGTGTGTAGATCAATGTGTGTGTATCTTTAAGAAGCTATACAAGGGCTTACACAAGTGTATAAATATAGTGCACATGCGAGCCTGACTGCTATTTTGTAGTAAGCTGTTGAGATGTAAGCATGCATGCATGTATGTATGGTCTGTCTGTTAATCCATCTTGATATGTTTCTATGTATTAAAGCATCTAAATGAAATTCCCCACCTGCTTGTCATCTATGTTAGAGAGGGACGAGCGACATGGTGTCAGAAGTGGCATGTCTAAAGGGACATGATGTTAGAAGAAGAAGGTCCAGAATGACTTTTGACAGAAAGAGCTCCAGTTTATTCCACTTAAGTCCAATAGGCACCCTGTTGGCATCCCTACTGCATGCATAATTTATAAAACAGGTCAGAAATGAATTTTAGACTTGAAGACTTGCTCAAAACTATTTCTTATTCACAAAATGTAAAAGGAGTTATACAGAATGCTCTAAATGATATTCAAACAAACCAATATGTCCGATATTGATAAAAATATTCAAATTACTACAGAAAATGTTTGAAATAAAGTCTGAATTGCACAAGACTAATAAAATAAGAAACGATTGCATTTTCGCCAAGCACATATTTTTCGTATTAAAGATAACCCAGTTATCAGAAGTGTATAAAGTGTTCGCATGTTTGTGCTGTATTACAGTAAAGTTATTTCTCAAAATACAGCCATTACAGAGCAGCAGAGGGTACCAGTGGTTTCAGGGTCAGTCTGCAGCTATAATAGCCCTTGTTTTTTCCTCCCATATTTTGAGCAGTACCCTGGGGATGAGAGGTAGGGGAGGAAAGGCACAGACTGAGAGGTTGACCCAGGGGAAGGACAGGGCATCCACTTTCCAAGCCATACAGTAATGCTCCCTGGTGCAGAATTTGCTGAGCTGATGGTTGATGTGGGAGGCAAAGAGTTCGACCTCCGAGGTTCCCCATTTCTGATTTATTAGGGTGAAGGTACTTCTGTTTTGCTGCCACTCGTGTGGGTCCAGAAGGTTTCTGCTTAACTGGTCTGCCAGGGAGTTGAAAGAGCCTGGTAAGTATTGTGCTAACAGGTGTAGTTGCATGGAAGAGGCTGTGAGCCAAAGGGTCATGGCCATCATGCATAGAGGGTAGGCGCGAGTCCCTCCCTGCTTGTTGATGTACCACATCACAGTGGTGTTGTCTGTTTTGATCAAGAGAGCCCTTGGAGAGAGTAGTGGTTTGAAAGCTATCAAGGCATGTTGCACAGCCATCATCTCTTTTTGACTGATGTGCTGGGGGATTTGCTGTGGGCTCCATTGGCCCTGTATGTACCTGCCATCTAGGTGTGCACCCCAAGCGTAGTCTGATGAATTTGTGGTGAGGGTCTTGGCAGCAGGGATGGGATGAAGGGCAGTCCCTTGTTGTGGGAGCATGCTGTTGTCCACAAAAGAAATTCCTGTTTGAATCAAGGAATTCTAGATAGAAGAGTTTCCTGGTCTTGAGAGTGTTGACACCAAAGGCTAGACATTTTGTAAAAACTCTTGGAGCAGTAGATAAGCCAAAGGGAAGCACAGAGAACTGAAAGTGTTGAGATCCTACCCTAAAGCGGAGATATTTCCTGCACGATTCCCTGATAGAAATGTGGAGATAGGCCTCTCTTAGATCTAGGGTGCTAGCCAAGTGTCCTTGGACAGCATGGGTAGCAGCTGCTGGAGGGTGAGCATTTTGAATTTTGGGATCACCAGGAAGGCGTTTAGAATGGACAGATCAAGGATGGGGCACCAGGTGCCCTCTTTTCTAGGAACCAAAAAAAGGTTGGAGTAGAAGCCTTGGCCTATCTGTTCTGCAGGAACTTGCTCTACTGCCCTCAAAGACAGGAGGGAATGGATTTGCTTTTGAGCCTCTGTCCATTGATTTGGTGGTAGATCTGGGAACCCTTTTGGGGTTGGAAGAGTGTGGAAGGAGAATTTGTAACCCTGAGACACAATGTTCAGAACCCATTGGTCCTTGGTAATGGTGGCCCAGGTGCTTGAGTGAAAGGAAGTTTTCCTCCTAAGGGTAAGTGAAGGTGGGCAGAGGGGAGGTCGGGAGGAGGTGAGTCACTGAGTTCTTACCATAAGGGGATGGCTTAGAACTCCCTTGTTTTGAAGTGGAGGTAGTCCACTGCTTAGATCTCTGCATTACCTGGGGCTGCTGTCTGGGGGGGGGGGCTGTTTCCACAGGGCCTAGGCTGGGCCCGTCTACTCGGAGCAGGAAAGGACCACTGCTTGGAGGGACAATGCCTGCTGAACCTAGGGGGCTATATAACTGTTTGCATGGATTTTGCTATTTCTTCCATTTTTTTAAGACATCTTCTGCCTTAGTGCAAAATAAGCTATCTTTGTGCAAGGGGGCATCCAACAATTTAGATCTGACACGGTCTGGCAGGGGATGTTCCTTAAGCCATGCATGTCTTCCAATGACAGATCCAGTGACTGCTGCCCTGCAAGAAGCTTCTAGGGCATCAAAACCACAGTACGTAAAGTGAGTTTAGTTACTTCACTTGCAGAATGCATTGAGTCTTGTAAATCTTTAGATTCTGCCCAAGCAGGAAAGGAAGACATGTTTTGTTTAAGAAGTTCCAAGGTATGTTGCTGATATCTGAGCATATGGAACTGACAATTTAGTGCCCCGACAGCAAGAGTAACTGAGGTGTATACTTTTTACCCCATCTGTCCAATGCTCTGGAATCCCTGTCTGAGGGGGTGGAATTCTTAGCAGAGGTTGCTTTAATCCCTTTTGGCCCCTGAGAAATGATCTCAGGGTCAACTGTTGGATTTTTTAAAAAGATATTTGTGTGAGTCAGGGACTCTGTAGTACCTGTCTGGTTTTCTGGGAGCAGGAGGTAAGGCATCAGGAGTCCAGCTGGATTCAAGGAAAACATCATCCACCATATCCATGACTGGGGGGATGGCCAAGGGTCTGTGGTGCGGTAGATCTAGGAATTTCCTGAGTGTCTTTTTAAACTGAGGGTAGTCTGACTCTCCCAATGGAAATGCTCCCATAAGGTATGCAGGGTTTCTCCAAAGGAAAAATCCTCTGAGGGAAAGGCTGAAGGAATGGATTCCTCTGCATCAGAATCCTCATAAGTGGAGAGGGTTTGCATGTCTTCATAGTCAGATGCATCAGATTCATCTGACTCTTGTTCAGACAAAACTACCGGGGACAGATCTCTTTTCCTTTTTGAGGGGGTGGCATGGCTTCCCCTGATTAGCATGAGAAGGTCTTCCACCATTTTAAGCATTTGAGTCTGAGGTAAGGAAGCAGGTACCTTAGAGTGGGTACTCTGTTTCTTGGGTGTGGTTCGAAACCTGGGCCTAAAGAACTCAGTTATTTTTGAAAGGATGGTAATCGCGAAAGAAGACATCGGCTTGTGTAGAGATTCGGTAGTGTGAAGGACTTCCTCAGAAGCCGGTGCCTGCTCAGCAGCTGTGGACCCATCCAAGGCAGAGACGACTGCAGGATTCTTAGACAAAGAAAGGTTTTGCGGCATACCAGACTTTGAAAGGGTCTCGGTAGCTGCCTGCGAATCAACTGAAGCAGGCATCAGGGGCTGCGAATGCACCTTACTGAGTACCGGAGAACTGACCACTAGCTTAATGGAAGCATCGTCGGGAGGCATGGACCTGTGCGGTTTGTCTCTGTCTTTATCTTTACATTTTTCAGAAGATCTGCTGTCGGATGGCTTACCAAAGCCATACCGGAATTAGAGGATTGCAAACAAAAATATCTTGCTACAATAAGGGCCCGACGATGGATAGTTCTGGCATTGAACAAAGTACAAAAGCAACAATGGGGGACGTCGTGGTCTGGGCCTAGACAAGTGACACAGTAAGAGTGGAAGTCTCGGTGTGGTATTTGCTTTCCACAGGCGAGACAATTATGAACTTTTTCTGACATCAGTTACTGCAAGAAAAAAAGATCCCAAACGGGGTACTTAGCTTTAGAAGACTTCAACTTCAATTCAGAAATGAAAACTCAAGTAGCGGCTGACCGGCACTCGTGCGAACTGCTTCTGCTTCGGGCTCCACGGCAAGAAAGACTGATGTAATGGCATCAGCTACCTTACTTTATACTACTGATGACCTGACGTCAGTCCTCAAGCAACAGCAACCGATGCAGAAATACTAAGTCTCTGGTATTCGGGCTGGCCGAGGGCTACCCTGGCAGGGATAACCCAAATGTGATGACTGCAACAGTGAAACACGAAGAACATCTGCTGCTGATAGAAGCTTTTTTACTGGGGATGGTTAACTCACATGCTCTACAGCTTCAGGCTCTTGTGCGAGTTTGCCACAGCTTCAGCCTATGCTGACAGTAAATGTTCACTAAAGGTGGAGACACAGAGTTAACATGGCATCAGAGTGTATCATCATCATCAGCCTGCACTTCAGCCCCAGCATTTACAAGTGTCACCTTAACTGTATTTTACCCTCTAAATACACAAAAAATACATACTGATGTCAGCACAGATACCTAACTAAAACTGTGCCCTGAACCATGTGCATCAAGGGTGTGTGTAGATCAATGTGTGTGTATCTTTAAGAAGCTATACAAGGGCTTACACAAGTGTATAAATATAGTGCACATGCGAGCCTGACTGCTATTTTGTAGTAAGCTGTTGAGATGTAAGCATGCATGCATGTATGTATGGTCTGTCTGTTAATCCATCTTGATATGTTTCTATGTATTAAAGCATCTAAATGAAATTCCCCACCTGCTTGTCATCTATGTTAGAGAGGGACGAGCGACATGGTGTCAGAAGTGGCATGTCTAAAGGGACATGATGTTAGAAGAAGAAGGTCCAGAATGACTTTTGACAGAAAGAGCTCCAGTTTATTCCACTTAAGTCCAATAGGCACCCTGTTGGCATCCCTACTGCATGCATAATTTATAAAACAGGTCAGAAACGAATTTTAGACTTGAAGACTTGCTCAAAACTATTTCTTATTCACAAAATGTAAAAGGAGTTATACAGAATGCTCTAAATGATATTCAAACAAACCAATATGTCCGATATTGATAAAAATATTCAAATTACTACAGAAAATGTTTGAAATAAAGTCCAAATTGCACAAGACTAATAAAATAAGAAACGATTGCATTTTCGCCAAGCACATATTTTTCGTATTAAAGATAACCCAGTTATCAGAAGTGTATAAAGTGTTCGCATGTTTGTGCTGTATTACAGTAAAGTTATTTCTCAAAATACAGCCATTACAGAGCATATTTTGTAGATACAGTGTTTCGAAAAGTTTAATGTGCTTTTGAATATTACAAGCTCACAGAACAGTTTGTTCTTACATTATTACAAGGCCATATTTTCAATGTGTTTGTGCATACTTTGTAAGCATTGCAGATGGATTTCAAAAACCCAGTGCACTTGTGTTTGAAATAATATTGCAGAGAACTGGAGAGTGTTTGAGCAAGAGTATGACATTTTCATACAGGCTGCATTTTCTGATAAAGATGACTGTACAAAGGCATTTATTCTATTTATTTTAGCTGGATCAGAAGCCATTGAAAGGAAGTGTTCATTTGTATATGTACCTCATATCTATGGAGGAGAGGGGGAAAACCATCATACTGTTGTACAGGCTGAGAATTTGTTGGACCCTGAGTGTCTGAAAAGTAAATTTAGAGAAATGTGTAAACCCCCAGACGAATGTTACAACAGCAAGGCACTAATGTGACATAAGGGATCAAAAGCCTGGTGAAACGTTTGCAGCATGTATAACTGACTTGAGAAATAAGGCTAAAATGTGCAGATTTGGTGATTTAAAGGGATGAGTTGATAAGACAGACACAGACTTGCGTGTGGTATTAAAGATGATGTTGTGAGAAAGATTTTGCTTTGTGACAGTGATTTAACTTTGAATAAAGCCATTGAGATTTGTCAGACATATGAGCTCACAGAAAAGTACTCAAACATGCTTACAAATGAGAATAGCTCTAGAAGGCACAGTGACAAAGTTCATGACGATAGTATGCAGCACTTGGTTAAAAGAAATAGGATAAAGCACATGGCAGCAACTGTAGCCCCCCCGTAGCACTCACTGTCAAACCCCAGAGCTTTCCAACAAATTCCAGAGTTCGCACAGTCTCAGTGAAGCATAAGAGTGAGTCAGCAAACAGGCATAAGGGTGAGGGTACATGCTCACCCAGTTTCATTGCCAACTGTCATAACTGTGGTGGAAATCAGGAGTATAAAAGGAAAAAAAATAGCTTTTGGTCAGCAATGCCACAAATGCAATAAATGGAATAATTTCAAAAGGTTTTGTAAATTGAAAGGCCCACATTCTTTCATTAAAAGGGAACATTTTAAGAAATGAATTGATCAATTAGGGAGCTGCAACCCTATTTTTTATGTTGATGGTGTGTCAGTGCTTCAAGAAACAGTCAATGCAGTAGATTTAAAGGCAAAGAATGAAGTATTTTCTACTGTTCGGATAAATGGTAAACCCACAGATCTCAAAGTTGACAAAGGTTCCAAGTGCAATGTTATGTCAGCAGAAACATTTGTTAGTGTGTGTCATGGTGAAAGGTTTGATTTGGCAAAGTGAGCAAAGGTCGTTGCTTATGGTGGTGAAGAAATTCAGACTGAAGGTTCAGTAGTGCTTTCATGTAACTCTGCTGAGAGAAGTTACAACTTGTTATTTTATGTGGTCAAGAGGCACGACCAGTCATTATTAGGGCTCAGAGACAGTTTGAAAATGGGACTGCTTTCATACAATAAGACAGTCCATCATGTTCGCTTGAAAGACCACTACTCTAATTTCTCCAGTACATTTTTTCTACCTATACTGATCTGTTCGAAGACAAACTAGGAAAGCTTCCAGTTGTGTTCTCCATGAGGTTAGATCCAGATGTCAGTCCAGCTATCAGGCCAGCTCAAAGAGTTAACAGCCATGCAGGACAATGTCAAAGCCGAATTAGATAAAATGGTGTAACAAGGTGTGATTTATCCAGTTCTAGAACCAAATGAATGAGCATCTTCTATGGTGGTAGCTCATAAGAAAATCTCAAATGACATCAGAATATGTACTGATCCATGAGATTTGAACAAAGCACCAAAATGACCTCATTACCCAATGCGCGCAGCCGAAGAAGTTCCAGCTCTTATGCCAAATGCCACTGTTTTTTTCCATCCTAGATGCAGAGAGTTCATTTTGGCAAACTCAGCTTGGCAGGAAATCATCATTGCTCACTATGTTTAGTACTCCATTTGGCAGGTACAGATTTTTGAGAATGCCATTTCAGATAAATTCTGCAAGTGAATTCTTTCAACGTGCAATGGAGCAACTTTTTTCTGGGTATCCTTGTGCTATTATAGTAGACAACATGCAAATAGGAGGTAATGGTGAAGCTGAGCATGACAGAAAACTCAGAAAAATTCTGGAAAGGGCACGTCAAGTGAATCTTAAGCTCAATCCTCAGAAATGCAAATTCAGGCTACAAGAGGTTGCTTATGTTGGCATTTATTTATTAGCTTAGGCCTATGACCAGACCCTTCAAAGCAAGCAGCCATTCTCGAGATGTCAGCACCAGACAACATTCAAGCCCTGCAATGTTTTCTTGGCATGGTTAACTACCTAAGCAAGTTCATTCCAGACTTGAGCCAACTTTCAGCACCGCTTAGAGAGCTGACACGTAAAGATGGATCCTGGTCTTGGTTAGAGCAACACCAAAGAGCATTTGAAGTCCTGAATCACAGAATTGCTAGTCCACCAGCTCTCAGATACTATGATGTTCACAAGTCAGTTATTCTTTCATGTGATGCTTCAGAATTTGGTCTTGGTGCAGTCATTCTACAAGAGGGTTAACCTGTTGCCTATGCATCAACAACTCTTACCCAAACTGAAATGCAGTATGCCCAGCTAGAGAAAGAGCTTTTGAAAATTGTGTTTGCATGTTCTAAGTTCCAGAATTATGTTTATGGCAGACCTATCCAGATCAAAACAGACCACCAACCTCTAGTCACTATCTTGAGAAAGCCTATGCATTCAGCTCCACCCAGACTGCAACGCATGATGTTGAGCTTGCAAAAGTATAATTTCACTCTTGTCTACAAGAAAGACAAACTTCTTTATCTTGCTGATACATTGTCCAGATCGCCCAGAAACACCACAGAACAGCATGACAAGGAGAACCTTGATTTTGAAGTCATGGAAGGGAGACATTTTTCTTCCACACATCTTGATGAGCTGACAGATAACACAGCCACAGATCCAGTTTTACAAAGGCTCAAACACTTTACCAAACAAGCATGGCTGTTCAAAGCAATCTAATTTACCTCAAGAAGTGCAACCTTATTTTCCATACAGAGATGAGATTTTGTCCGACAAAGGTATCATCATGAAAGGTCCGAAAGTAATTTTACCAAAGTCCTTGCAACAACACTGCATTACTATCTTGCATTGTGGTCACCCAGGAACCCACTCTACCAAAAGAAGGGCGAGAGGTCTAGTATTCTGGCCTTCTATGTCACAAGACAGTGAGAGAGTGCTATCATTTTGTTCCATGTGTAGTACTACAAAGCCACAACAACAGAAAGAACCACTTCAGCTAAACCAGATTTCTGAACTACCTTGGTCAACAGTAGCCACCGACTTTTTTAAGTGGAATGCTCAACATTATTTGGTGTTAGGAGACTTAATCCAATTGGTTTGAGACTGACCTACTTCCTAACCTAGCATCCAGTACTGCCATTACTAAGATGAAGCTTCATTTTGCCGTCCATGGTAGTCCACATAAAGTTATTTCTGACAATGGCACACAGTATACAAGCCAACAGTTCAAAAGATATGCCAAAGAATGGGACTTTACTCATGTCATGAGTAGTCCTGAGTATCCACAGTCAAATAATTTGGCAGAACGTGCAGTTCATAGTGCAAAAAGTACAGTTTTGTACCTACCATAAATGTAGATGTTCGAGGATCTACATTGCTGCAGTCATGACCTGTGGGTAGTCTGCTGTCCTCGGTCGGCCCGAATACCAAAGGGCTAGGCTGGCGTCGGTCATTGTCGCTTAGAGCTGACGTCAGTACGCAGTAGTACTTAAGCGCATGACCGACGCCATATCCTCAGTCTTTCTTGCCCCAGATGTCAGAAGGCCTAAAAGGAAAGGCCAAAGCCAAAAATAGGAAAAGCCCAACAACCCCCAGTGTGTAAGCAAAGAATATCTCCAAACAAAACCCAGCAACCCCAACCTATAGAGGGGAAGGAGGGAGGAAATAGGACTGCAGCAATGTAGATCCTCGAACATCTACATTTATGGTAGGTACAAAACTGTACTATGTTCTTCGTCTCACATTGCTGCAGTCATGACCTGTGGGTAGAATCCCAAAGCAAAGGAAAAGGGAGGCTGGCAAATTACAAAGAATTAGGGGCTGCTAACATGCCCTGTAAAACTGCAGTGGCAAACCCAGCCCTGGACTTGGAATAGAGAGGGAGATGGTAATGCTTAGTGAAAGTGTGTACAGAACTCCAAGTAGCTGCCTCCAAAATATCCTTAGTAGCTACACCCCTCAAAAAGGCAGCAGAAGTGGCAGTAGCCCTAGTAGAATGAGGCCTGATCCCAGCAGGGACATCCTTCCCATGATGAGAATAACAAAAGGCAATACAATGACCAATCCACTTTGAAATAGTCTGCTTAGAAACAGCTTTCCCCTGTGAACTCAAAGCAAAAGAAACAAATAACTGTTGAGTCTGTCTGAACTCCTTAGTTCTGTTCAAGTAGTAACGTAACTGCCTATGGATATCCAAAGAATGCAAGACTTTTTCCCCTTTATTTTGGGGTTCAGCATAAAAAGTAGGCAAATGAATAGACTGATTCAAGGCCACACTAGAAATCACTTTAGGCATAAAAGTAGGGTTAGTCCGCAAAGAAAAGTACAGTTTTGTACCTACCATAAATGTAGATGTTCGAGGATCCACATTGCTGCAGTCCTAACTATTGGGTAGTCCGTTGTCCAGTCGGCCCGAATACCAAAGTATATGGCTGACGTCGGTCACGGCGCATTAGACTGACGTCAGTACGTCAGGGTACTAATGCGCATGACCGACGTCATATCCTCAGTCTTTTCTTGCCCCAGATGTCAGAAGACCCTAAAAAGACAAGGCCAAAACCAAAACACACCAAACATACCTGCAGCAAAAATATATACAATATATACAAAGGTACCAGAATATAATCTCACCTACACAACCACCCCTAAACACAGAGGGAAGGAGGGAGGGTAA
This sequence comes from Protopterus annectens, assembly GCF_019279795.1. Classification (NCBI taxonomy): domain Eukaryota; kingdom Metazoa; phylum Chordata; order Ceratodontiformes; family Protopteridae; genus Protopterus; species Protopterus annectens. Next base: position 202,356,075 of record NC_056732.1, on the reverse strand, counting down.
ATTGGACTGCAGCAATGTGGATCCTCGAACATCTACATTTATGGTAGGTACAAAACTGTACTATGTTCTTCATTCCACATTGCTGCAGTCCTAACTATTGGGTAGAATCCCAAAGCAGAGGTAAGGGAGGCTGGCAAATCATAAGGAAGCAGGAGCTGATAACATGCCTTGCAAAATAGCTGTGGCAAAACCAGCCCTAGACTTAGAGTAGAGAGGAAGGTGGTAATGCTTAGAGAAAGTATGCACTGAACTCCAAGTAGCTGCCTCCAAAATATCCTTAGTTGCCACCCCTTAGAAATGCTGTTGAAGTGGCAGTAGCCCTAGTGGAATGAGGCCTAATCCCAGCTGGAATCTCCTTGCCATGATGGGAATAACAAAATGCAATGCAAAACCCAATCCACCTAGAAATAGTTTGTTTTGACACAGGCTTGCCCTGAACTCAAAGCAAAAGAAACAAACAACTGCTGAGACTGTCTAAAATCCTTAGTCCTGCTTAAATAATAACGCAATTGCCTGTGTACATCTAAAGTGTGCAAAATCTTTTCCCCTTTATTTTGGGGATCTGCATAGAAAGTAGGCAAATGAATAGTTTGGTTTAAAGCCACACCAGAAACCACCTTAGGCATAAAGGAAGGATTAGTACGTAATGATACCCTATCCTTATGAAAAATCAAAAAAGGCTCAACCGCCATAAGGGCCTGTAACTCAGAAACCCTTCTTGCAGAAGTAATGGCCAACAAAAAAGCAGTCTTCCATGACAAGTATTTCAGTTCAGCAGTAGCCGCAGGCTCAAAAGGTTGTAGAGTAAGTTTCTCCAACACATAATTGAGATCCCAAGCAGGAGTAGGAGCTCTACGTGGGGGTCTTATATTCTTTGCCCCTCTAAGAAATTGCTTGAACAAAGGATGTGAAAACAATGGTGGGTCACAATCATAGTGAGCTGAAATTGCTGCAGCATGAATCTTAATGGAAGAGAAAGACAAACTTTTGTCCAATAACTCAGTAAGATATTGAAGAGCCAAACTCAAATTAGGCTCTGAAATCTCCAAATTCTTCGCTGCAGACCAAAATAAAAATCTCTTCCATTTTTCTGCGTACACTTTCCTTGTACTAGGTCTTCTGGCTTCCATAATCACATTTAAAACTTGTTGAGGAAGCTGAGACCTGCTGTCTTTCAAAACAGAATATGCCAGGCTGTTAGATGAAGAGAGTGAAGCTTGACATTGAGCAGATGACCGTCCCTCTGAGACAACGGGTGTGGAATCAAGGGTAAAGGCCATGGAGGCTTCCTTACCAGACTCCTCAGTAATGGGTACCAGTGCTGCCGAGGCCAATCTGGAGCTATTAAAATCATCCTTGGCTTGTCTTGTCTGACCTTTAGAAGCACCTTTGGGAGAAGAGGTAGAGGCGGAAAAGCATACACATGAAGATTTTTCCAACTGAAAGAAAGAGCATCCACTTTCCAAGCTGTGTGATGAAATTCCTTCGTGCAAAACTTTGGCAGCTGGTGGTTTAGTGGAGAAGCGAACAGATCTATGTCTGGAGTTCCCCATGACACTGTCAATTTTGAAATACATGAAGATCCAGTTTCCACTCGTGGGGATCCATGATTTGTCTGCTTAACACATCTGCTAAGGAGTTCTGTGCTCCGGCAGAAACCTTGCCTGAAGAGTTAGTTGCAAGCTGAGCGCAGTCTCCCATAAAATCATTGCTTGCCTGCACAATGGGTAAGAATGTGTTCCCCTTGTTTGTTGATGTACCACATGACAGTTGTGTTGTCTGTTAGAATCAACACCTGCCCTGGAAGAAGTAACTCCTTGAAAGCCATTAATGCAAACTGGACTGCTAACATCTCTTTCATGTTGATATGTAGATGCTGTAGTCTGGCAGGCCACTTGTCTTGTATCCACTTTCCATTTAGATGAGCACCCCAAGCAATGTCTGAGGCATCTGTCGTTAGAATCTGACTTGCCTCTGGCCGGGTCACAGAGAGTCCCTTGTTTAGGTGACATTCCTGAGCCCACCACAAAAATTCCTTTTGAATGCAAGGTATTATTTGAATGACAGTGTCCAAATCCTGGCAGTGCTGTGTCCATAGATTTTTGAGATACCATTGTAGCTTCCTCATATGCAGTTTGGCATTGGGAAGCACCAGAATACAAGATGCCATGAACCCTAAGGCTTGAAGGACTGTCCTTGCAGTCAGCCCGGACTGAAGAGATAGTTGATGGAAGTAACTGGAAAGATTCTTTTGTTTGTCCGGGGTTAAAAAGGCCATCTGGGCTGCTGTATTCAGTCTCACACCCAGAAAGCACATGTCTTGAGAGGGTACTAGACTGGACTTTATTTCGCTCACAGAATACCCTAGGCATCTTAGCACTGCTATGACATATTCCAAATGCTGTAGAAGGTCCTCCTTTTCTTGAGCCAGAATCAGGCAGTCGTCCAAGTAAGGATAGATTTGAATTCCTTTTAGCCTGAAGTAAGCTATCACTGGAGCCAGAACCTTTGTGAATACTCTGCGGGCAGTAGATAACCCAGAGGGCTATGCACAGAACTGATAATGAGAATTTCCAGCTCGAAATCGCAGATACTTCCTGCAACGTAGTCTTATAGGCACATGAAGGTAAGCTTCCTTGAGATCTAAAGTTACCATCCAGTGATCTTTGCCCAGGAGAGGTAAAAGCTGTTGTAACGTCAACATTTTGAACTTGGGAATGTCCAGATAAGTGTTGAGGATAGATAAATCCAAAATTGGTCTCCACGTGTTCCCCTTCTTTGGTACTAGGAACAGGCGAGAATAAAATCCTAGGCCCCTTTCTGGCACAGGAACTGACTGAATGGCCCCTATTTGGAGCAACAGAGAAATTTGCTTGTGAGCCTCTGTTCGTTGTAGAGGAGGAATGTCTGGCATGCCTTTGAAAGGAGGCAAGGTATGGAAATAAAACCTGTAACCGTGGTGAATGATATCCAGAACCCATCTGTCTTGGGTAATAAAATCCCAATTTTCTTTGAAAAGAGACAGCCTTCCTCCCAGAGGTGCTGCCAGGCGAGAATGTACTGGCAGCTGAAAAGGCAGGTCATTGGGTCTGCTTACGAAAGGACTGACCCCTGCCCTCACCAGAAGTCTGAGCAGGAGAACTCCCTGTCCTAGGCCTAAAAGAACCTAGAGCTCTACCCCTACCACGTCTAGACCTACCTCTAGACTGGGAATCATAAGCAGGATAAGTCCACCCCTTAGTAGGCCAATTTCTACTAAACTTCGGAGGCTGCACCTGCAAAAAATCCTTAACAGTTTGCATAGACTTAGCCTTGTCCTCCATTTTCTTTAAAACTGCTTCCACAGGCGAACCAAACAACACATCAGACTGTAAAGGAGCATCCAAAATCCTTGTCTTAACATGCTCAGCTAAGTTCTGATCTCTCCAAGAACAGAACCAGTGGCAGCCACCCTCGAGGAGGCCTGCACAGCATCAAAACCACACTGCAAGGAATGCTTTCCCACTTGTTCAGAAACATGAACTAAATCCTGCAACTCTTTACACTCAATACCTTCAGCCAGAGCATCCACCTTAGACTTCAATTGTGAAAGGAGATAATTCTGATATTTTAACATATGAAACTGACAATTCAACGCCCTCATGGCTAAAGTGGAAGAAGTGTACATTTTCTTTCCCCATCTATCCAAAGCCCTTGCCTCTTTATCAGGAGGAACAGGATTTTTAACCACAGAAGCCTTCACACCTTTAGGCCCCTGAGAGACAGTTTCTGGGTCTGCCCTAGGACTCTTAAAAAGATACTTATGGGCATCAGGCACCCTATAGTACCTATCCGGTTTAACTGGGGCAGGAGGCAAAGAATCAGGATTTAGAGAAGCCTCTGCAAAAACATCTTCTACCACATTCAGAACAGGAGGTATAGCTAAAGGCCTATGCTGGGGTAAAAACAAGAATTCTCTAAGCCTCTTCCTGGAATCAGAGAAATCTTGACCTTCCCATTTAAAATGCTCCCTCATGGAATGCAGAGTCTCTGAAAAAGAAAAATCCTCAGGAGGCGAAGCTGAAGGAGTAGAATCATCCACATCAGAATCAGAATAAGGAGGATACTCCTGCAAGTCTTCAGCCGAAGACTCAGAAGCCTCCGAACATTGCTCAAAATTCTCAAACTCAGGTTCCACCCTAGGCCTCTTATCAGGAGGGGGCATAGAACCTCGAATCATTGTAATCAAATCCTCTGCCATTTTTAGCATATGCTTCTTAGGCAAAGACCCTGAAACACTCGGAGAAACCCCCACTGAAGCTAAAGTAGGCCTGCCTCTTAAAGAAGCCTTAGAAACAGAAGGCGAGGCCTTAACCACCTTAGGAAGAACAGCCACCTGAGAAGCCCCTTCAGCCTGGCCTACTTCCTGAGAGGACACATCCTGTAACAGTAAAGTTTCTCCCTGAGACTCCAAAGAAACTCCTGGCAGAACCTCCGGCTCCACTGAGCCTTCTAAAGAACCGACGTCCGGGACTGTCGGTTCTTCCATTCTAGGCTTTCCTGCTTTGTCCTTGCGTTTTTTGGCTGAAGCGGGCGTCGGAGCATCCGACGGCATTTTATAATTACAACGCTTCCCAAACACTAACCTAGCACAGTCTAACCTTCTCTTAATAGTGCGTTTGTTAAATCTAGCACAAGAGCGGCATCCAACAACGTCGTGCTCAGGCCCTAAACAAGGTATACACAAAGTATGGTAATCCCTATGAGGTATCTGTTTCCCACAAGAAATACAGTTATTCACTTTTTCTGACATCCGGTTAAATACTGAGGCAAGAAAAAACCAAAATATTCTAACGGGTACTTAGCCAACTTTGATTCGGTCTGAAACTCTGACTTCAGAAACTTTCAGAACGCCAACCTGCACTCGCAAAATTGCTTCTGCATCGGACCATGCGGCAAAAAAGACTGAGGATATGACGTCGGTCATGCGCATTAGTACCCTGACGTACTGACGTCAGTCTAATGCGCCGTGACCGACGTCAGCCATATACTTTGGTATTCGGGCCGACTGGACAGCGGACTACCCAATAGTTAGGACTGCAGCAATGTGGAATGAAGAACATCTCTATCCTTATGGAATATCAAAAAAGGTTCAACTGCCATGAGAGCCTGCAATTCAGATACCCTCCTGGCAGAAGTAATGGCCAACAAAAAAGCAGTCTTCCAAGACAAAAACTTCAGTTCAGACGTAGCTGCACGTTCAAAAGGAGGTAAAGTAAGTTTCTCCAAAACAAAATTGAGATCCCAGGAAGGAGTAGGAGCTCTACGTGGGGGTCTTATATTCTTTGCCCCTCTAAGAAATTGTTTGAACAAAGGATGAGAAAATAAAGGAGGGTCATAATCATAGTGAGCAGAAATGGCTGCAGCATGAACCTTCACAGAAGAGAATGACAAATCCTTGTCCAGTAATTCAGTAAGGTACTGTAGTGCAAAACTCAAATTAGGCACTGAAACATCAAAACCCTTTGCAGTGCTCCAAAGAAAAAATCTCTTCCATTTATCAGCATAAACCTTTCTAGTGCTAGGCCGCCTAGCTTCCAAAATGACATCTAATACCTGTTGAGGAAGCTGAGACCCCACCGGCTCCATCACAGAATACGCCAGGCTGTCAGATGGAGGGACTGCACCTGAACATTGAGAAAATGATTGTTTGACTGGGACAACAAATGAGGAATCTGTGGTAGAGGCCAAGGAGGCTCCTGGATTAAACTCCTCAGCAGAGGATACCAGTGTTGACGTGGCCAGTCTGGTGCTATTAGAATCATGCAAGGCTTGTCCCGTCTGACTTTCAAGAGCACCTTGGGGAGAAGAGGCAGAGGAGGAAAAGCATAAACGTGAAGGTTGTTCCAACTGAAAGACAGAGCATCCACTTTCCAAGCATCTGGGTGGAACATCTTTGTGCAAAATTTTGGAAGTTGAAAATTCAGTGGGGAAGCGAATAGATCTATGTCTGGAGTTCCCCAAGCCACAGTCAATTGTTTGAAAATCTGAGGATCCAGTTTCCACTCGTGGGGATCCACCATTTGTCTGCTCAAAATATCTGCTAGGGAGTTCTGTGCTCCTGGCAGAAACCTTGCTTGAAGATTGATTCGTAAACCCAGAGCAGTCTCCCATAAAATCATTGCTTGTCTGCAAAGAGGGTAAGAATGGGTTCCCCTGCTTGTTGATGTACCACATGACTGTTGTGTTGTCTGTTTGTATCAACACCTGTCCTGGCTGAAGGAGTTCCTTGAATGCCATCAAAGCAAATTGAACTGCTAACATCTCTTTCATGTTGATATGCAAATGTAGTAGTTTGGGAGGCCACATGTCTTGTATCCATTTTCCATTGAAGTGTGCTCCCAAGCCAAGTCCGAGGCATCCGTCGTTAGGATCTGACTCGCCTCTGGTCTGGACACAGAGAGTCCCTTGTTTAGGTGACATTCCTGAGCCCACCAAAGTAATTCTTTCTGGATGCAAGGTATAATCCGAATGACAGTGTCCAAACTGTGGCAGTGTTGAGCCCACACACTTTTGAGATACCATTGTAGCTTCCTCATATGCAGTTTGGCATTGGGAAGTACTAGAATGCAAGATGCCATGAACCCCAAGGCTTGGAGGACTGTCCTTGCAGTCAGCCTGGACATTACTGATAACTGCTGGAAGTAGAGAGGAAGAGTTCTTTGTTTGTCTGGGGTCAGAAATGCCATCTGAGAGGCTGTATTCAGTCTCAAACCCAGAAAGCACATGTCCTGAGAGGGCACTAGACTGGACTTTATTTCGTTCACAGTATACCCTAAGCACCTTAAAACTGTCATTACATACTGGAGATGCTGTAGTAATTTGTCTTTGTTTTGAGCAAGAATCAGGCAATCGTCCAAATAAGGATAAATTTGTATTCCTCCCTGTCTGAAGAAAGCAATCACAGGAGCCAGAACTTCTGTGAACACCCTGGGTGCAGTAGATAAGCCAAAGGGCAATGCAGAGAATTGATAATGTGAAGTGCCAGCCCGAAATCTCAGGAATCTCCTGCAGCTGGGCTTGATAGGGATGTGAAGATAGGCCTCTTTGAGATCCAGGGTTACCATCCAATGATCTTTGCCCATCATAGGCAGAAGTTGTTGTAATGTTAACATCTTGAACTTTGGAATTTCCAAGTAGGTGTTGAGAATGGACAAATCCAGAATTGGCCTCCAAGTGTTTCCTTTCTTTGGCACCAGGAATAGACGGGAATAAAATCCTAGGCCTACTTCTGAAGGAGGGACCACCTGAATTGCCTCCATCTGCAAAAGTAAAGAAATCTGCTTCTGAGCCTCCAGTCTTTGCTGAGGAGGCACATCCGGCATGCCTTTGAAAGGAGGAAAAGTGTGAAAATAAAACTTGTAACCTCGATTTATTATATCCAACACCCATTTGTCTTGTGTGATCAAATTCCAGTTTTCTTTGAAAAGTCCCAACTTTCCTCCTAGAGGAGCTGCCAGTAAGGGAGGGTCTGGCAGCGGAAGATACAGGTCATTGGTTCTGCTTACGAAAGGGCTGACCCCTGCCCTCACCAGAAGACTGTGCAGGAGAACTCCAAGTCCTAGGTCTGAAGGAACCCTGAGCGTGAGCCCTGCCTCTACCACGTCTAGACCTTCCCTTAGGCTGATAATCCGAAGAAGGATAAGACCATCCCCTAGCAGGCCAATTCCTACTAAACTTAGGGGGCTGCACCTGCAAAAATCCTTGACCGTCTGCATAGACTTAGCCTTATCCTCCATCTTTTTCAAAACTGATTCCACAGGAGGACCAAAAAGAACTTCAGATTGAAGAGGAGCATCCAAAATTCGAACCTTTACATGTTCTGACAAATTTTGATCCTTAAGCCAGGCATGTCTACGAATAACTGAACCTGTAGCAGCCACCCTAGAAGAAGCCTGAAGAGCATCAAAACCACACTGCAAAGAATGCTTGCCAACTTGAACTGATGCATGAACCAACTCCTGGAGCTCCTTACACTCTATACCCTCAGATAAAGCATCCACCTTAGATTTCAATTTGCCTAATAAAAAGTTCTGATACTTCAGCATATGAAATTGGCAATTCAAAGCCCTCATAGCCAACGTAGAGGTGTACACTTTTTCCCCCACCTGTCTAACGCCCTAGAATCTTTATCCAAAGGGACTGGATTTTTAGCCACAGAAGCCCTAACACCCTTAGGGCCTTGAATAATGGTTTCCGGATCAGCCCTAGGACTCTTATACAAGTACTTATGTGCTTCTGGAACTCTGTAATACCTGTCAGGCTTAACAGGGGCCGGAGGCAGAGAATCAGGATTAAGGGAAGATTCAGAAAACACATCCTGAACCACATCTAAGACAGGAGGAATAGCCAAGGGCCTATGTTGTGGCAGAAACAAAAATTCCCTAAGCCTTTTCCGAGAATCTGAAAAATCTTGACCTTCCCACTTGAAATGCTCCCTCATGGTATGTAAAGTTTCAGAAAAGGAAAAATCTTCTGGAGGAGAAGCAGAAGGACAGGAGTCCTCTGCATCCGAATCAGAATAGGAAGGAAAATCCTGAATTTCTTCAGCTGAGGAATCAGAATAGTCCGAGGAATGATCCATTCCCTCTAAATCTGCCTCCACCCTAGGCCTTTTCTCTGGGGGGGGGGCATAGAACCCCTGATCAAAGTAATCAAGTCCTCCGCCATTTTCAACATATGTTTTTTAGGAACAGGGGCTGGAGAGCTAGAAGAATGACCAGGTCCAACAAGACCAGGTTTGGCCTTAGCATGGCCTTTAGCCACTGAAGTAGAAGGCCTAATAACCTTTTGTAAGGATGGAACTACTGAAACCTGAGAAGCACCCTCGGCCTGTCCTAACTCCTGAGAGGCCAACTCTTGTAAAAGTAAAGGTTCCCCCTGGGATTCAGCCGAACCCTCGGCAGGATCCATAGATTCAACCGGAGGCTCCGAAGAACCGGCGTCCACAACGGACGACTCATCCGGTTTAGATTTCAAAGATTTATCCTTACACTTCTTAGCGGTAGCGGGCGTCGGAGGATCCGACGGCATATTATAGTTACACCGCTTACCGAAAACAAGCCTGGCACAGTCTAACCTTCGCTTAATGGTGCGCTTATTAAATCTAGCACAAAAGCGACACCCGACTACGTCGTGCTCAGGCCCTAAACAAGGAATACAGAGAGAATGATAATCCCTATGAGGTATCTGTTTCCCACAAGAAATGCAATTATTAACTTTTTCTGACATCCGGATAACTGAGGCAAGAAAAAACAAAAATTTCCCCAACGGGGTACTTAGCCCAACTTGGTCTTCGGTCTGAAACTACGTAAACGAAAATTTCAGAACGCCGAACGGCACTCGCAAATACTGCTTCTGCTTCGGACCACGCGGCAAGAAAGACTGAGGATATGGCGTCGGTCATGCGCTTAAGTACTACTGCGTACTGACGTCAGCTCTAAGCGACAATGACCGACGCCAGCCCAGCCCTTTGGTATTCGGGCCGACCGAGGACAGCGGACTACCCACAGGTCATGACTGCAGCAATGTGAGACGAAGAACATCAGTTACTAGAGAAGTCAAAATGAGATAACAGTGATGTTTTCCTGAATCTCTTGAATCTCAGAACCATTCCTCATAATAAACATCTTGGTTCCCCTGCCCAGAGACCATATTACCAATCAGTAGTCAATTGTTGGTTCCATGCATCAAGAACAACAGATCAGTGAAAGTCAATCTGCTGAAGAAGCATCTAACACAGATGTCTTACTACGATAAGAGCAACAAACCGCTCAATCCATTACGAGAAGGAGAAGTGGTAAGGATGCAAATGTCCAAAGGTTATGATCGGATTGGTGTCGTGATGAACATTTGTCCAGAGCTGAGATCGTACATTCTGGAATCACAATGAACAGAGTTTAGGCAGAATCAGAAACATTTGAGACCGGTGTCTGAACCTATACAACAGCGCATAGCCTGTGAGAAAGACTCTAAGATAGAGTGAGTTGTCTGGTGTTCCAATTCCAGAGGAATTTCCAGAGAATATTACCATTCTTGTGACAAATCCAGAAGTTCCTGATACGAGCTGTTCACCGAAGACTGTCCCTGTTGTTAAATTCAGTCCAGATTGTTATGTTACGAGATCCAGTCGTATCTCAAGACCATATAACAGATACATAACTATTTAGACATGAACATTGTGGGGTTTTTTTTGTCTGTAATAATGCATGCCTAACTCTAATGTTGTTTTTACTAAGGACAATCTTTTTAAGAGGGAGTATGTAGATCAATGTGTGTGTATGTACCTTTAAGAAGCTAACCAAGGGCTTGCACAATTGTATAAATACTGAGCAATTACGAGCCTGACTGCCATTTTGTAGTAAGCTGTTGAGATGTATGTATGTATGTAAGGTCTGTCTGTTAATCAGTTTGTTTATACTTTATGATGCTGCTATCCATCCTGATGTGTTTCTATGTATTAAAGCATCTAAACAAAATACCCCGCCTACTTGTCATCTATTTTAGACAAGGAAGAATGACAGTGTCTAAGTAGGATGTACCACACAAACCTATCTTATTTCTGCTATTATCCTGACATAGATGAACAACTTATATAAGTAAAACAATATACAGCCAACAGTTGGTGTGGTCAACCTACAGTGCAAATGTACAAAAGTCTGTTGCAAAATGTGCTAGCATAATGCATCACCTACCAAGATATGTGGCTGTGTCCATCCAAATGTCAATGTCCACTCCTCCAAAAGTAATACTAGAACCAGTGTCCTCCTACAAGGATACCAAGAACTCCTCTGGTCCTATCAGCTTGTTGCTTCCAGGTGTCTCCTCCCCATTGCCGACCTCTCAGATGCTATGGTAAGTGCATTTGCCTTGGCATTAATTAGCATACTGGCAACATCTGTAAAATGGAACTGTGTTTCCTCCATGTCATTTATGTCATGGACTACTATTTGCCACAACTAGTCATGCAAAGGTTATTCAGTACTCCCTTTATCCAAAAGCATCATTCTAACATCTTATGTGTTGCATCAGGGTGAAAAACTACAATTGTGTACACTTACCATAAATGTAGATGCTTGAGTGTATTCACTGTTGCAGTCATCACACTTGGGGTTATCTGCCTGCAGGTAGCCCTCAGTCGGCCCGAATACCAGAGACTTAGTATTTCTGCATTGGATGCTGTCGCTCCAGGACTGACGTCAGGTCATCAGGGGTATAGAAACAGGCAGCTGATGCCATTGCATCAGTTTTTCTTGCCCCAAATGTCAGGAGCCCCCTCAAAAATGGAGCTAAGTTATGGTGGGGAAAACAGTAAAAAGAAAATATCAATACCCCTGAAAGGGGTGAGTAAATAGCCACAAAGAGGAGAGAGAGAGAAAGAAAAACCAGGGGGCTGGAGAGAGGGAAACCAGGACTGCAACAGTGAATACACTCGAACATCTACATTTATGGTAAGTGTACACAACTGTACTATGTTCATCGTGTTTCACTGTTGCAGTCATCACACTTGGGTGGATTCCCAAAGCTGAAGAAGGGTGGAGGCAGTCAAAAAGAGTTAGGGCTGGCTAGTATGCCTTGCAGGACTGCTGTTGCAAAACCTGCCCTGGGATTTGGAAAAGATAGGCAGGTGGTAATGCTTGGTGAAGGTGTGTAATGAACTCCAGGTAGCAGCTTCCAGGATGTCCTTGGTAGGGACTCCCCTGAGAAATGCTGCAGAGGTAGATGTTGCCCTAGTGGATTGTGTTCTGAACCCCTGAGGGGTTGGTTTCCCATGATGCTTGTAGCAGAAATGGATACAGTGTGCTATCCATTTGGAAATTGTTTGTTTTGAAATGGCCTTGCCCCCTGCCCCTGTTGCAAAGCTGACTAATAACTGGTCGGATTTTCTAAAGGGCTTAGTCCAATCAAGGTAGAATCTGAGCTATCTGTGCACGTCCAAGGAGTGCAGGATCCTTTCCCCTTTATTTTGAGGATTAGGGAAGAAAGTTGACAAATGGATTGATTGTTTGAGAGCCACACTGGACAGCACTTTAGACATGAAGGAAGGGTTAGTCCTGAGAGAAACCCTGTCAGCATGTAAAATAATGAAGGGTTCCACAGCCAGAAGTGCTTGCAGCTCAGACACTCTTCTAGCTGAAGTGATGGCCAGAAGCAAGGCTGTTTTCCAAGAGAGAAATTTTAAGTCTGCTGACACAGCAGGTTCAAAGGGGGAAATAGTGAGCTTTTCCAGTACAAAGTTAAGGTCCCGTGCTCTCCTTGGTGGCCTTAAGTTGTTTTCCCCTCTCAGGAACTGTTTGATAACAGGGTGTGAGAAGAGAGGTGGCTCAGTGTTGTAATGAGCTGAAATGGCTCAGGCATGTATCTTAATGGAGGAGGAGAACAGGCCTTTGTGGAGTAGATCTGCTAAGTAATGCAGGATTAGAGACAGGGAGGGCAGAGTTGTGTCCTTTCCTTTAGATTGAATCCAGGAGCAGAACCTTTTCCACTTATCCGCATATGATTTTCTTGTACCGGGTCTTCTGGCTTCAAGAATGACGTCCAGCACCCGCTTGTTTAGGGTTGCTGGGGGAGAATTCAAGGAATAAGCCAGACTGCAAGATTTATGGTTTGCAGTTGTGGATGCAAAATCTATCCCTCCTGCTGAGAGAGCGGGGTAGGTTTCTGGTGTAGGTGCCAGGGTGGCACCGGTGACAGGCTGTGCAGGAGTGGGTACCAGTGCTGATGGGGCCAGTCCGGGACAATCAGAATTGTCCTTGGTCTGTCCTGTCTTATCTTGAGTAATACTCCTGAGAGAAGAGGCAGAAAGGCAAAGGCATAAATTGAGAGATTTACCTACTGAAAAGATAGGGCATCCACTTTCCAGGCCCTGCTGTGAGGATTCCTGGTGCAGAATGTGTTGAGCTGGTGGTTGTAGGAGGAAGCAAAGAGATCCACCTCTGGGGTCCTCCATTTCTGAATCAGAAGGGTGAAGGTGCTGGGCTCCAATTGACACTCGTGTGTGGGTCTAGTAGATTTCTGCTTATGTCATCTGCCGGTGAGTTTTGTTTAATTGGCAGGAAATGAGCTTCCAGATGGACTTGCATGTCCAAGGCCATGTGCCACAGGGCCATGGCTAACCTGCAGAGTGGGTAGGAGTGGGTTCCCCCCTGCTTGTTGATGTACCACATAACTGTGGTGTTGTCTGTTTTTATTTGCAGTTGTCCTGGAAAGAGTAGAGATCTGAAAGCTGCCAGTGTGTTCTGCACAGCTAGCATCCCTTTTTGGTTGATGTGCAGATGAATTTGACTTGGGCTCTAATGACCCTGAATGCATTTGCCGTCCATGTGTGCTCCCCAGGCATAGTCTGATGTGTCTGAGGTTAGGGTCTGGGAGGCGTGTGGTTGATTAAAGGGCAGTCCCTTGTTGTGGTAGCATGCTTCTGCCCACCAAAGGAACTCTGTCCTCAGACAGGGTATGATAGGAATGACTGTTTCCAGGTCCTGAGAATGTTGGCACCAAAGACTTAAGTACCACTGAAGTGTCCTCATATGCAGTCTTGCATAAGGAATTAGCAGTACACATGAGGCCATGAACCCTACAGCCTGCAGTATTTTTCTTGCGGATAGCTGGGTTCTGGTGGCCATTTGTTTGAAGTAGGCTGTCAGACAGACTTGTCTTTCTAAAGTGAGGAATGTCATCTGGGATGTTGTGTCCAAGCTTGCTCCCAGAAATACAACCTTTTGACTGGGTACCAGTTTTGATTTCTTTTCGTTGATGGTGTACCCCAAGGAAGTGAGAAGGTGTTTCACAAATGTCAGGTGCTGCAACAGCAATTCCTGACTGTCCGCCTGAATCAGGCAGTCATTCAAGTATGGGAAACTGGGATATTTCTCTGCCTGTGGTATGCAATGGCTGGAGTCAGGCATTTTGTGAAAACTGTGGGCGCAGTAGATAAGCCAAAGGGAAGTGCAGAGAACTGATAATGCATAGATCCTGCCCTGAAACGTAGATACTTCCTGCATGACTCCCTTATGGGGATGTGCAGATAGGCTTCTTTTAAGTCTTGGGTGTCTAACCAGGCATCCTTGGCTACCATAGGAAGAAGCTGTTGCAGGGTAAGCATTTTGAATTTTGGTACCACCAGGAAGATGTTGAGAATTGAAAGATCCAGGATTGGGCACCAAGAGCCCTCTTTCCTGGCTACCAGGAAGAGTCTGGAGTAGACTCCTTGACCCCTCTGTTCTACTGGAACCGGCTGAATAGCTCTGATATTGGGCAGGGAAGCTACTTGGCTTTGAGCCTCTGCCCACTGGTTTGGAAGAAGGTCTGGAAACCCACTTGGGGTTGGCAGTGAATGGAAATAAAATTTGAACCCTGGGATACAATGTTGAGGACCCACCAGTCCTGTGTGATGGACATCCAATTTTTTGCATGAAGGGCAAGTTTTCTTCCCCTAGGGGCACAAGCAATTGGGCAGGGCTGGGGAGTGGAGTAAAGAAGTCATTGTGAGTTTTTTTCCGTAAGGAGGTGGCTTACCACTCCCTGCTTTAGGGGTTGGGCACTCCATTGCTTAGATCTCTGCATACCCTGAGACTGTAGTCTCGGTGGTCTGTTTCCCCTGGGTCTGGTTTGAGAAGGCCTGGAGGGGGCTGGAAAGGACCAGTGTTTGGAAGGGCAATGCCTAATGAAACTAGAGGGTTTCACTTTTAAGAATTCTTTAACAGTCTGCATAGACTTAGCTTTTTCTTCCATCTTTTTAAGAGCCTCTTCTGCTTTGGTGCCAGAAAAATTGTCCTTGTTCAAAGGAGAATCTAGTAAGTTTGATTTGACATGGTCTAGCAAGGTCTGCTCCTTGAGCCAAGCATGTCTTCTCAGTACAGATCCAGTAACTGCTGCCCGGCAAGATGCTTCTAGGGCGTCAAAGCCACACTGCAAAGTATGCTTACTTGGCTTGCAGTGTGCATAAGCTCCTGCAATTCTTTATTTTCTGCACAGTCTGTAAAGGTTTCCAATTTGTTTAATAAGTTCCATAATATGTTGCTGGTATTTCAGCATGTGAAACTGACAATTCAATGCCCTAATAGCCAGAGTTGCAGAGGTATATACCTTTTTACCCCATCTGTCCAAGGCTCTGGAATCCCTGTCCGAAGGGGTGGGATTCTTGGCTGTAGTTGCCTTGATACCTTTAGGCCCCTGGGAAATGATCTCTGGGTCAGCAGTAGGATTCTTGAAAAGAAATTTGCGAGTGTCAGGTACTCTATAGTACCTGTCTGGTTTCCTAGGGGCAGGAGGTAAAGTGTCAGTAGTAAGACTGGATTCCATAAAAACATCAACAACATCCAGGACAGGGGGTATTGCTAAAGGCCTGTACTGAGGCAACTCTAGGAATTCTCTGAGTCTCTTTTTGGACTGAGGATAGTCTTGGCATTCCCAGTGGAATTGCTCTCTTAAGGTATGCAAGGTTTTACAAAAAGAAAAATCCTCTGGAGGGGAGGCAGAGGGAATGGATTCCTCTGCATCTGAATCTTCATAAGCAGATAAGGGCATGTCTTCATAATCAGAAATCTCAGAGTCATTGGACTCCTGGTCTGTACAAGCTGTAGGGGACTGGTCTCTTTTTCTCTTAGCAGGGGAAGGCTGACTTCCCCTAATCAGCGTAATAAGGTCTTCTGCCATTCTAAGCATTTGTTTTTGTGGCATGGCAGCAGGTGCATGTGCTTTGGTCATTGGTTTTCTAGGCATAGTGCGTACTCTGGGCCTAAGAAACTCAGTAGTTTTGGTTAAAAAAGAAGTCGTCGGTTTGAGTTGAACATAGGTTGAGTGAAGAACTGCCTCCGAAGCCGGTGCCTGCACAGCAGCTCTGGACCCATCCAAGGTAGAGACATCCACAGGTTCCATAGTCTCCGAATGGGTCTTGGTAGAGGCCTGCGAATCCACTGAAGCGGGCATCAGGGGCTGCAAAAGTGCCTCACCGAGTACCGGCAGACTGGCGACTGGCTTAATTTAATGGAAGCGTCGTCGGCAGCTTTGGAACTATGCAGTCTGTCTCTATCTTTATCCTTACTTTTTTTGGAATATCAGTAGTCAGATGGCTTACCGAAGCCATTTCAGAATAGAGAGATCGAGAGCGAAAGAATTTAGCGACAAAGAGAGCCTGACAACGAATGGTTCGGCCGTTAAACAAGCCACAAAACCAACAGCGAGGTACGTCGTGGTCTGGGCCTAAACAGGTGACACAGTAAGAATGAACATCTCTGTAAGGTATTTGCTTTCCACAGGCAAGACAATTGTTAACTTTTTCTGACATCTGTTAGAGCAAGAAAAAAGGATCCCCAACGGGGTACTTAGCTTTAGAAGACTTCAGGATTATTCAATTCGTGAATGAAAATTCAGGTAGTGGCCGACCGGTACTTGCGAACCGCTTCTGCTTCGGGCTCCTCAGCAAGAAAAAATGATGTAATGGTGCCGGCTGCCTGCTTTTATACCCCTGACAACCTGACGTCAGTCCTGGAGCAACAGCATCTGACTACCTGCAGGCAGATAACCCCAAGTGTGATGACTGCAACAGTGAAACACGAAAAACATCTGACCAGCTTCTGCCATCCAAGCTGTGTTCTGAACATCTATCATCTAACACAGATGTCCTACAACCGGATCTCGTAACATAACAATCTGGACTGAATTTAACAACAGAGACAGTCTTCCGTGAACTCATATCAGGAACTTCTTAATTTACATGACACAGAGTTACAGACTGTGTACCACTGGGAATGGTAGAATGATAGCTACAGACAAAAGATATAAATAAGCATAGTATGGTCTAATCCATCCATGATCAATCCAGAACCCCTTTTTCCCATTTCTGCACATGGGTGAGTGTGTCACTTCAACAGTGAATCATCTACAACCAAGGTTTACACCATCGGGTGGTTAGCCCTCCCCCTGTAGTTCATCCACACCACACAGACAGACACATGTACTCAAATCTACTGCCAGTTTAGGGTATCCAATCCACCTTCCAAATATCTTTCGAATGTGGGAGGAAAATGGTGCACCCAAAAGAAACCCACACGAACAAAGGGAGGACATGCAGACTCTGCACCAAAGGCACCCAGGCTGAGAATCGAAGTGGGGAACCTCTTGCTACTTGGCAACAATGCTATCCGCTGTGCCACTCAATACAACACACCATAGTATTGTCTAAGTAGGATATTTATTTATTTAATTCAGTTTGTTAATCAGGTAGGTAGATTTGTCCTTGGACCCTTTGCAACCTCAACCCAGGTGCAAAGGCACAAAATGTTATACAAAGTGATCATAGTATCGATACATTTTAAGGATGCATACAAGTATTACTATTGGAAAAGTATAATATATAGTTCAGTCAGATAACATTATAAGGAAAACATTATTAGAATTGGTGAATGTCAGTAATTTAGAACAAATGTAGGTGCTATATCTGTTGCAGGAACCATCGCCCGATGAATAATATATCCAAAAAAAAAAAAAAGCTTTATTAACTCCACTAGTTAAGCTCATGCCCCAATAGGAGTTCATCAGAACTAGTGTAAACGTCATTTTACTCACGTAAAACTAGTCAGTCACATGACTTAAAGATCATCACTTAATATTTATTATAAAAAATAAAAAATATTAAGGTCTTGTCCACATAAACTGCCAATGACTGTTTTGGATCCCGCTGTTGCCTTCACAGGACAAAAAGGTGGATTCCTCACATTCTATGTACTTTAGGTATATCAAACAAATTTAGCATTAAAGGGATCTATCTCCACCTTATGATAGGTTTAGAATTCATAACTCAATGATGTGTTGTATTACTAAATTTTCTAAAAAAAACAACATCTGTTTTGATGTTTGCATTATTTATTTTATTTTTAGAAACTCTAGTGTACTGTTTTTGTCATTTTACATATTAAACATTGCATTGGCATACTCAATGCTACCCACAATGACTAAGTGACAGCCCTTGTCAGGCTTCACTACCCCCATGCCCTTTTATTCAAAAGCTCCAAGTACCATACACTCATTTGTTAAGAAAAATAATCTATTCTCCTTAAAAGTTCTTCTTATACCATTCTAACATAACTTCTCAAATTCATTAACTGATGGGTGCAACACAGAATTAAATGCACTTTTTTCTATATTAACAGCTATTACTAACATGTCTTCCATGAAACACAGCTAAATTCAATTTTGTAGCACATAATTTCAGCTCAACGATTGTCTCAGTTAGGAACAGTCTGGTTACTATTAACAATAAAGATTATAAAAGATATACAGCTTTAAAATACAGTGTTGTTAGTAACTTCATACAGTCACTTTTGAGAAAAATTTAAGTTTTTTCTAAAGTTTTAGTAATATTAGAGGCATTTTAGGGGAGAATCCCAAGTCTTTCTTTAGTAGACATCAAAACATAAAGGAAAGATTATAGAATAATATGCAGACAGATTTGAACAGTGCAGCCCTTCATGGAAAATGGGGATCAGGAAATGTGGGACTTGTACACAGTGCAATGATATTTATGAAGGTAACAGTTTCAAATTAAAAACAAGTGAGCACACATTTGAGTTTAAAGAAAGGTATTATTATGGGATTTTAAGGCCAATCAGATTATGGGGGGGGGGGACAGAAGCCTTAGGAAAAGGATATATGAACTCTTGTACAAGATTACAAAAAGAAAGGAAAATAATGCACCACAAATACACATTTGAATGTAAGGAGTGTGAAGATGTGGGGTACTGCCATATGTGCCAGGAAGAATAGGCTAGTGCATACGTAACATATGCCAGCAAAGTTACCTGGAGTTTTGTAAATAATTCTGTGTCATTTGACTATCGCATTGAAATTTACAGATGCTTGTGTTAAAACTGTATCAACAGTATTATTATAACTGATTAAATGTATATGCTTACACAAAGAATTCTGGAAGGGATGAGTAGAAGTTTTTGAAATTGTTCTATAATTTTCAAATAATGCAACAGATCTTAGCAAAGCTCTGAGTGTGTATTGTACAACAGTCAGCTGATCTAATGTGATGTCATTCCATAACAGCACTGACACGGTGGAACTCTCACACAGCAGCTTGTTTTGTTTTCTTTGGAACCCAGTATAAAAGATCAATGACAGCTATCACAGTCAGTTGTTGTTCAGTTTAAATCTGTTAGAAGCTCATCACCTTGCTTCATGGAAGTAAGGCATCTCAGCATATAATCTACCGTGTTGTATTAATTAAGTCAGCCAGGGAACAGTTATTCTTTAGACAGTAAGATTAGTTAAGTATTGTTTTGCTGCATCTGTTTGAATTTGTCCAACTGTGTTATTTTTATTTCTCCTGTGATTGAAACTCTGACGTTTACTGTACTTAGATATTTAATATTCTCTACTTTGTTTAATATTAAATATTTGATACCTTTCATTGTGGTCTTTTATAGAATACTTTTAACATATTGAGAGTACTTGTGCTTATTTTAGTGACACCTTGACCACTCTAAAAAGCCTGGCTGCTTTGGTTAGACTCTTTTATATTAATATTGGTTTTACTCAGTATAATTGGATACCCTTGTAAGAGTCTGAGAGTAGCAGACTGGTGGCAGCATAGTTACCTTATTGTCTGGGCAGAAGGGGCCACAGCTAGTAGATCTGTGCCAGCCTTTCCCAGGAGAGACAGACAGAGAGAGAGTGAGTGTGCGTGTGAAAATCAAATACCCGGGTGTGGGTGTGTCAGCTACTTGGAACTGAGACACAGTGCTCCAAAGCGAGTCTTGTTTGGGATCTGGAGAGAGACAGAGTCCAGTCCCAGGTAAGGAGTATGTTCCTTGTGTGCTCTTGGGGGAAACTGTGTTTGATGCAGAGAGCTGCATTTGAAAATACTGTGTAAATCTATTCCTGTTTTTAATAACCATCTCCCACTGGTGTCAGTGGTGAGGATTGAGGTTCCTTGATTACTGGCCCGGGGTAGACAGGCCACCACAAGAAGCATAAAAATGTTACTTTTGTATCACTGAACAAGTCCCTTATACCCCAAGGGGAAGGTCACGGGAGTATAACACTGAATATAAAGATTTTTTTATGGTGATTAAGTTACACACTTATGCACCCCCTGG
The DNA here is from genome assembly GCF_019279795.1 of Protopterus annectens. Classification (NCBI taxonomy): domain Eukaryota; kingdom Metazoa; phylum Chordata; order Ceratodontiformes; family Protopteridae; genus Protopterus; species Protopterus annectens. The sequence continues at coordinate 202,335,934 of NC_056732.1, read as the reverse complement.
GATGAATGGCAAGGCCTCTATGCGAGGAGGTAAATTGTAATTTCTGCACTATTGTTTCCATATGCAGTTTTAGGTGCATGGGGAAAAGTGAAAGAATGCCTAATTATTTTTGGGCCTTGTTTAAAAAGAATCATACCGATATTTACTACAAAACACTTTTACTATAATATGATTTTAAATTGCACATTATTTTACCAGTATTTGTTGATTCAATGTTATTAATGATGTGTTTATTCTTTTTTATTCATACTAATTTCTACTTTTATTTATACTCAGTTTAAAGTTTATTATGAAGTGATCTAAGTGATGAGCTTTAATAGTCACATGACTAACTGGCTCCAAGTGGATGGAATGGAATTTACATTAGTTCTGATGAAGCCCTGTCAGAGAATGAAAGTGCTTAACTAGTGCAGCTAATAAAACTTGTTTTTTGGATATATTCTTCATGCGGACATGGTTCCTGTAACAGACATAGTACCTGCATTGCTTCTGTTTTTTTTCTGTAGATCTGGCCCATTTGGGGGGGGGGGGTTAAAATTCAGGAATTAGCCTAATGTCATATCTTATTATTGTAGATGGAAGAAAGACTATAGTGGAGGTAAATTGATATGGAAGGGGTAAGAAGGGAGAATTAGTACAGCGATAAGATAAGAAAGAAGAATTCAGAGGTCATAAAAGAAAAGAAGAGGAATAAGAAAGGAGGGGGATTACTGAACAGATCTCTCGGTAACAAATTCTAGGTATATACACAAGTACAAAAAAAGAAAGCTTCAAACTCTGAAGTGAGTAAAGCTTCTTTAAAGGATGAGGAGGGGCCAATGGATACAGAGTGGCAAAGTGGATATGCTAGCCTCTATCATTGGATTTACAAATGTTTATACATCTTTTTTAGATCTACAATTTGTTTCCTGAAAGTTTTATCATTTGTGATTTCTCTGTATTGTGTTAGGCGCTGCTAGTTTGAAAGGATGACTTTACTGAAAGTTATTTTTGCAATGGTTAGTTGGAATTGAGGACAAGAAAATGTGAGGGAATTATTTGCCTCACTACGTAGAAAATATGGGAAGTGATTTAAGAGCAATTTACAGCTTAAAAAAAGGGCAGTACTGTTCATACAGAGGACTGAACAACAACATGGACAAAGTAGGTAGGCAACTGACCTTTAGCACAGTTAGGCAGCACTATTCCTGTCTAGGTGAACGGTATATGAATCTACATGGAGCACCCACTGTGATCTGAATTATCAATAATCAAAGGGATGGCTCTGATGGTAAGCCACATGTCAGCTGCACAGCAGATATGGGAAAACATACAACAGGTGTGTATTAGGTAAGGTAGTCCAGTCTCTGTGGCTGGCAACTGGAGTTATCTTACATTGCCAGGGAACACATATAGGCATTTGACTAAACTGAACTTGCCACCACAGGTCAGCACATACAACATACAGGTCATAAGAATACTAAAACAGTGATATGTATGAACAGGGACAGCAGTCCTGATACTGTGAGTTACCTTGTTGCCAGTATCTTCTATAAACCTGAGACAAATGTAGGCACACACATTCCTTTGGTTAGCCTGTTGTAATGTGACTTACACAGGAAGGATCCAAATGTTTAGGAAGGTAGAAAAGACTTTCCCTGTACTCTATGCCTCCAGGTCCAAATAATGCTGTTATTCCACCAAATAAAGTTGTTCAAAGGTACAATATAGCTTACCAAAGCTTTGTGATGTAGCCTAGAAAATGGCAGCACATTACACTCTAACTATGCAAACCTAAACTTAGTTGTGTAGCAGTCAGCCTAGGTCAGGAGGTGTGAATGTGTACAAGTCTCTATGTTTGCCATGATGCACACCTGCCTCATAAGACATAGCCTTCTACCTATTCTTGCTTCAAGCTGCTTGTGGCTGCAAGCTATTGCTACAGACCTGCAGAGGTACATGCTTCATGCTGCTCTGTGGGAAGATATCCTTCCGAAATCATTTTATAGTCATGATTAATAGGTACTATTTTTGTTCCTCAGGAAAGAATGTTAGCCCACCAGACAATACCAGCATGGTGCATGAAGGAGAGCAAGAGAAGGCTTTATCTCCTTCACAGCTGTTTCAGGTAGTGCTCACTGGCCCCTAGCATGACACACTTGAAAAGGTAGATGCCTGGTATGAGCTGGCTGAGTTGTCCTTAGCAGTGGATATGAATCACCAGGACAAGGAAACAGCTGTTTTGATGACCTGGCGCACAGCAACTCTGATGATCTCTATACATAAGAAATGGAGGTTTGGTAGCAATGCTTCAAATTGTAGTTATTATGTGTGCTTGTTTATATACTTATGTTTTCTCCTTTACCCTGATGTAAATATGGGGACTGTTGTTGTTACTGGCAAGTACTCACCAAACTCATCCAAGGAATTAGATCTGCTACTTCCTGCATCTTCCATGTCAGTCAGAGGTGGTACTGCATGCTAAATGCCTAGCACATTTCACATGGGTTTCTGTGGGACCCAGTTTTGGTGTGTGGTCACACTGCACCATGCCATCGTGTCTCCACACTTCCTGGTGTGTCCTCATGTGTACCTGTGCTACACTCCTCCCCCCGTTTTGTAGACTTCTACATAGTGTTCTTTTCTGTTACCCTGTGTTTTTTCTTCCTCTTTTTCCTACTTTCCCAAATACCCCTTTCCCTTTCTTTTATGGATTCAACTGGCGTGCTTTGGACACCACAGCAGTGTAGATATAAATAATATATGGCTACTTAGCTATCTGCAGCACTTGGTGCCATCTTGCTGAGGGACAAGTTAATACACACACTCTAGCTGGTACAAGTACTTCATTATTCTGAGATATTGCAGTTCTAGATCATTTTCCATTTGTGCAAAACTGCTCTATGTAGCAAGTGACTTATTTGTGGACTGTAACTAGCAGTTCTTTGTCTATATTGCATGGCATAGCTGTGTCTACTTGCACAGTTTCACTACATGGCAAAGTCCACATGCATAGTTTCTGCAAGCCTTATTTACACATCCTGAAGTGTAGCTACCTGAAAGCATTGCACATTTTCATATGGATATTCACTACCTATCTCTTTCACCATGTAGAGACATTTAGCTGCACAAAGCTTGCACATAAGTACAGTGCATCCATAAGACTACTGCCCCAGCTTGCTGTCACTATATTTTATTTACAGCAAATTAATATATAAACCAACATATATCACATATAATACAAAGATTACTCACGAGTGTTATTAACACTGTAAAGTATCATAAAAACAATTTACACACCCTAGCACTTGATTATATTTAAATTTCCTAGATTTTACAACTCTGATACCAAGTATTTAACTAACAGTCCCTTTACATTTATTGCTGTAAAAACTGCACGATCACCAAGAGATCACATTGCCGAAAACATGCATGACATTAATAGTGGTACTATTAACACGCCACCACATGTTATGAATTTGAAGTTCCACCTACTTGTTTATGTTTTGGGGACATTATTCAGCAGTACAGGAGTGGGACTGGAATAACTTGCTATTTGAAAATGATGTCAAAAGGCAATGTAAAGGAAAACAGAAATGAAATAAGTTAACAGGCATGCACATCAGAGATTGATAAATAACCAACATTAAATTATCAGTCATGACAACTGAAATGCAAAGGTAAAGTGTGCCTTGACCGACCTCTTAAAGATGGCTAACATGGGAGACTTGCACAATCAATATGGAAGTTGACTGCAGATACACAATGCCTAAAATGAGAAACTATGTTTGTGTAAGATCTCACCATAAATGTAGATGTCCTACTTCTCACTGCAGCAGTACTCTTTACTCTTTGGATATCCTGTCACTGATAGCCTAACATCCATCCAACATACCAAAACCTTTACATTTTCCAGGCATGGTACGTCAGATGTACATCCTATGAACAAGGCATAAGGTACATATGTGATGTATGGATGCCTAATTGTCAAAAATGAAATGCCCCAGAAGAACCACAGCAATCCCGAGAGAAGGCAACATGTACACCTAGGAAGGGAAGAAGGTGAAATGGATGGAAGAAAGACCCCTTGGCCAAAAAGAGGGGAACAGAAAATAATACGGGGCAACAGGGAGGGACAGAATACAGCAACAGAGAAGTAAGCCATCTACTGTTGTGGTAAGACCTTACGCAATGGTACTATATCTTTCCTTACCACTGTTACAGCTTTCTTAACTCTTGAGAGAGCAAAAAAGCTACTGAAAAATATGAGCAGAGAAAGGCAGAGAAGAACCCTCCACAAACCTATGAAGGATGGCCCTGGCAATGGGAATAACATCTAACTTGTAATGTTTGGTAAAAGTGTGAACAGAAGATCAAGTAGACGCTTCCAGGATTGATCTAGTATCCAAAAAAAGCACCAGAAGATGCCAGTGCCTGGGTAGAATGAGCATGAACAGATGAGGAAAGCTGCTTGCTATGAAAAAAATAGCAAAACGAAATGGCCTTAGAAATCCAGGAGACGATAGTTTGCTTAGACACCACCAAACACAATTCCCTGGCATGAAAGGAAATAAAAAGTTGCTCAGATTTCCTGATATATTTTGTCTTGTCCAAGTAATATATGAACTGTCTATGTAAATCCAAGTTATCAAGAACCCTATCATTAGTCTTGGAGAAGGGAAAAAAGGAAGATGAATGGACTGATCCAAGGACAGATCATTAACCACCCTGGGCATAAAAGGACTGGTAGGTACAAAGACATCCTTGCCCTTGTGAAAAAGCAAAAAAAAGGAGGAACTGCCATGAGTGCCTTAAGTTCAGAGATCTTCTTGGCAGAAGAGCCAACTGCAATACAGTCTTCCAAGTACAATGTTGTAAGGGGAAAAGAACAAGTGGGAGGTCAATTGTTCAAAAATAAAATTAAGGTCCCAAGAAGGAGGAACAGGCTTTCTTGGTGACTTAATATGAGGGACGCCTTTTAAAAACTGACTTCAAAACTAAAAGCCAAACTTTGATTCAGAGGCAGGGGGTGGAAATGGTTGATTTTAACAGATGAATATGCCACACCACAACTGAGCACTTAAGCAAATAAGAAAAGACAATAGAGACCCCCATAGAAAAAGGGTCCAGGTCATGCTTGAGACACCAAACAGAAAATCTCTTCCATTCAGACACACAGAATTTTCTAGTAGTATGTTTTCTGGCCTCCTGCACAACCTGAAACACTTCCTCAGAAATCTGGTGCCTGAAAGGAATCAAAACTCTATCTCCCAAAGTGTCAATTGAGCTGTGGACAAGTAAGGGTGAATGAGAGATCCTTTGTCTTCTGTGAGAAGATCCATCCTGTAAGGTAACTTGTGATGACTGCCAGTGGCCAGGTAAAACAGAAGGAGGACCCACAGTGCCATCTGGGCCAAAAGGGAGTCACCAACAAGATTTTGGGTGTGTCCCAAATGATCTTGTGCAGGACATGTGGTAGTAGAAGAATAGGGGGATAGGCATATAGAAACATCCCATTCCAAGAAAAATACATGGTGTCCACGTAATGAGCAAGAACACTTGGCACTCTGGAACAGAGCTGGGGAAGTTTCAGAGGGGAGGCAAGAAGATATACCCAAGGGGTACCCCATCGAAGTACAATGTCCAGAAACAGCTCCCTGTGAAGCATCCATTCATGAGGATTTGTCTTGGACCTGCTAAAAAGAGTCTGCCACAACATTGTGCTCTGAAGGGATGTAAACCACTTGAAGAACAAAGTGACGTCAAAATTCAAAATCCCAAGACTGAAATTCCAGCCTGCAAAGAAGGCAATATTTTCTGCTCCTTGCTTGTTGATGTACCACATGACTGTGGTATTGTCTGTAAAAACCTTTAGAGGACCTGGAACCCAAAGAGTGTGAAAGGCCTGGAGTGCTAGAAGTAGAGCCTTCATCTTCTTGAGGTTGATATGGCTACTAGTTGTTGATGGGGCCGAAGACCATGGACTTTTAGGTTGTTGGAGGATGCTCCCCAACCATAACTGGAAGCATCTGTGTACAGTTCCTGAATAGTGAGAGGAGCCCAAAAAGGTAGACCTAGATTCAGGGAAATCTGCTGAATCCAGCAGCACAGCTCTAGGTTGAAACAAGGTAAAACAGGGACTGGATACTCCAGAGGGTGGCAGTGCTGAAGCCAAACAGTTTTGCGATACCACTGAAATTTCCTCATGTAGCATTTGGCAAAAGGAACCATGGAAATGATGGATGCCATATACCTCAGGGTTCAGAGAAATTCCCTTGCAGGAAGAGCTGGAAGAGAAGAGAATTCAAATAAGCAGTCCGAGAGGACCTTGGGAGGTGGGAAACAAAGCCAGCACTGGAATGGTCTGAATCCTGCAACCCCAAAACACCTGGTCCTGACACAGAGTTAACACTGACTTTTTGAGATTGAGAGTGAACCCCATTCTGCACAGCACAGAAGCATAATGAAGTGTAGATTTTGGAGCAGGAGCTGCTGAGAGGGGGCTTGAATTAGAAGGTCATCCAAATAAGGGAATATTTGAATGCCTAGAAGCATGCAGGAGGATACCACAGGGACTAGACATTTGGTAAAGGCCCTTGCAGCTGTAGAAAGACCAAAAGGCAAAGCAGAAAACTGATAATGAGAGGAAGAAAAGTACAGTTGTGTACACCTACCATAAATGTAGATGTTCGAGTGTCTTCACTGTTGCAGTCATAACTGAAGGGTGATCCTGCCGGCAGGCAGCCCAAGGTCGGCCAGAATCACAAAGTCTGGGTCCGGCGTCGGCTGCACAGGCTAGTACCCTGACGTCAGTACGCTCTGGTACATAACCCTCAGCCGACGCCATCTTCTCCAGCCTTTCTTGTCCCAGATGTCAGAAATCCCCAATAAACAAAAAATGAGTCCCACAAAGAAACACAAACACACCATAAAGTGAAAAAAGAGGGGATAGGAGGGAGGGAAACACCGACTGCAACACTGAAGACACTCGAACATCTACATTTATGGTAGGTGTACATAACTGTACTATGTTCTTCGTGTTTCACTGTTGCAGTCATAACTGAAGGGTGGAATCCCAAAGCAGTAAAGAAAGGGAGGAGGCTTAGATAGAAGAAGGGGCAACAAGAAGGCCCTGCAAAACAGCAGAGGCAAAACCTGCCCTGGTCTTAGAATACAAAGGGAGATTGTAGTGCTTGGAAAAGGTATGCACAGAACTCCAAGTGGCAGCTTCCAAGATATCCTTGGTAGGGACTCCTCTGAGAAAAGCAGTAGAAGTGGCAGCTGCTCTAGTAGAATGACTTCTCACAGTACCTGGAAACTGTTTCCCATGATGAGTGTAACAAAATCTTATTCCATAGGCAATCCATTTGGAAATAGTTTGTTTGGAAATAGCCTTTCCAAGAGAACTGGAGGCAAAAGAAACAAACAATTGGTTAGATTTTCTGAACTCTTTAGTCTTGTCCAAGTAAAATCGTAACTGTCTGTGTACGTCCAATGAATGCAAAATCCTTTCCCCTTTATTTTGAGGATTAGGAAAGAAGGTAGGAAGGTGAATTGTCTGATTTAAAGCAACTTTTGAAATCACCTTAGGCATGAAAGTAGGATTGGTCCTCAAGGATACTCTGTCGAGATGAAAAATTAGGTATGGCTCCACAGCCATAAGAGCTTGCAACTCTGAAACCCTTCTGGCAGAAGTCAATGCTAACAAAAGAACTGTCTTCCAGGATAAAAATTTAATATCAGAAGCCGCAGCAGGCTCAAAAGGAGGCAAAGTGAGTTTTTCCAAAACATAATTAAGATCCCAGGCAGGGACAGGAGGGGTCCTGGGAGGCCTCAAATTCTTAGCTCCTCTCAAGAATTGTCTCACCAAAGGATGAGAAAAAACAGGAGGGTCGGTATTAAAATGAGCAGATATAGCAGAAGCATGAATCTTAATGGAAGAAAAGGAAAGGCCTTTAGACAAAAGGTCTGAAAGGTAAAGCAAAATAGACGAGAGATCAGGCACAAAAGGATTAGAGCCACGGTCCTGCATCCAAATACAAAACCTTTTCCATTTAGAGGCATAGGATTTCCTAGTGCTAGGCCGTCTGGCTTCTAGAAGAACATCCAAAACTTGTCTGGGGAGCTTAGAAGAAATCAAATTTCCTTGAAGAGCCAAGCTGCCAGGCAAAGGGTCTTGAGATGAAGGTGTAGCATCTGACCCTGATGCTGGGACAGAAGAGAAGGGTACAGAGGAAGGATCCAAGGAGGTTCCAAGCACAGATGTTGTAAGGTCGGATACCAAAACTGTCGAGGCCAATTTGGAGCAATCAAGATGATGAACTTGGGCTTGTCCTGTTTTATCTTCAGTAATATCCGGGGAAGAAGAGGAAGAGGAGGGAAGGCATATCCCGAAAGGTTCCTCCAACTGAATGACAGGGCAGCCACTTTCCAAGCTGTTTTGTGGAAGGACCTGGTGCAAAAGAGAGGCAGCTGATGATTGAGATGGGATGCAAACAGATCTATTTGGGGACACCCCCAAACTGCAGTTATCCTGTTGAATAAGTTGGTGTCTAGCATCCATTCGTGAGGATCCAAAATGTTTCTGCTTAGGCTGTCTGCTAAGAGATTCTGCTTTCCTGGAATGAATTGAGCTTGAAGATGCAGATTCAGACTTAGAGCTATGTCCCATAAAGTCATAGCTAGTCTGCAAAGGGGGTATGAATGAGAACCCCCATGCTTGTTTATGTACCACATGACTGTGGTGTTGTCTGTACGAATTAGAAGAGGCCCTGGTTGCAAAAGGGTCTTGAAGGCTAGAAGAGCATTTTGAACTGCCAACATTTCCTTCAGATTGATGTGCCAGTGAAGGTGATTCTTTGTCCAGGTCCCCTGCTGGCAATTGTTTAGAAAATGTGCTCCCCAAGCATAATCCGAGGCGTCCGTGGTTATGATTTGAGAAGGTTGAGGTAGACGAAAAGGCTTCCCTTCGTTTAAAGCGCACACCCTGGACCACCAAAGGAACTCCTTCTGGAGGCAGGGGATCAGAGGAATCAATGTCCAGATCTTGGTAATGCTGTGACCATACACTTTTCAGGTACCATTGAAGCTTTCTCATATGAAGCCTTGCATTTGGAATTAACAGAATTCATGAAGCCATATAGCCCAGTGCCTGCAGGAATTTCCTTGCAGTGAGCTGAGTTAAGGTTGCCAAGGTTTTGAAAATTGAAGCCAGCTGTATTTGTTTTTCTGGAGTAAGGAAAGCCCTTTGTAAGGTTGTATTTAGGAGGGCTCCCAAAAATATCATTTGTTGAGAAGGAATCAATTGTGACTTTTTTATGTTCACTGAAAATCCCAGGAGGAGGAAGAGACGTTGAACAAAATCCAGGTGTTGAAGTAAAAGGTCCTTGCTGTCTGCCTGGATAAGGCAGTCGTCCAAATAGGGGTAAATCTGAATCCCCTGAAGTCTGCAATAAGCCACTACTGGGGCCGGGCACTTGGTAAAAACCCTGGGCGCAGTAGATAAACCAAAGGGCAGTACAGAGAAGTGAAAGTGCCTCGAGCCTGCTTTGAATCTGAGGAATTTCCTGCGTTCCTGCCTGATGGGAATGTGTAAGTAAGCTTCCTTTAGGTCCAATGTCACCATCCAAGCGTCCTGGGAGAGTACTGGAAGCAGTTGTTGTAGAGTAAGCATTTTGAATTTTGGAATTTCCAAAAAGGTGTTTAACACTGAAAGGTCCAGAATAGGTCTCCATGAGTTTTGTTTTCTTGGAACCAGAAATAGTCTTGAGTAAAAGCCTTTTCCCATTTCTGAGAAAGGAACAGGCTCTATGGCTCTCATGGCCAGTAGAGCATCCACTTGATTTAAGGCCTCTGCCCATTGATGTTTTGGCAGATCTGGCCAACCGATAACCCTTGGCAGAGTATGAAAATGGAACTTGTAGCCTCTTAAAATCACGTCCAATACCCATTTGTCCTGGGTAATATGAGTCCAATTTCTGTAAAAAAGAGAAAGCTTTCCTCCGAGAGGGGCATCCAGGTAAGGGGGCCCAACCGAGAGAGTCATTGAGTCTGCTTCCTTTGAGATTGGGATCTGTCGTCTCCCCTTCTAGGTGAAGAAGCAGTCCATTGCCTGGATCTGTAAGAGGCCTGAGCTTGACCACGACCTCTGGAGCATCTATATCTTCCCCTTTGAGGCCTGTCAGATGTGGGAAAACACCAATTTTTGGAGGGCCAATTCCTGGAAAATCTAGGAGGCTGAACTTGTAAGAAATCTTTCACAGTCTGCATAGATTTTGCCTTTTCTTCCATCTTTTTAATAACCTCTTCAGCCTTGGATCCAAATAAAACATCATGCTGAACAGGGGCATCTAAAAGTTTAGCCTTAACCTGTTCCGGCAAACTTTGTTCACAAAGCCAGGCATGTCTCCTAATAACAGTACCAGAGGCTGTGGCCCTGCAAGAAGCTTCCAAAGCATCAAGACCACAATGCAAACTATGCTTGTTCACTTGTTCAGTTGCATGCAATACATCCTACAATTCCTTATCCTCTGCACATGCTGGAAAGGTAGCAAGCTTTTGCTTCAAAACAGACAAAAGAAATTGCTGATACTTAAACATATGAAACTGGCAATTTAAAGCCCTAATAGCAAGGGTAGCAGAAGTATATACCTTTTTACCCCACCTGTCTAAGGCACGAGAATCCTTCCTGGAGGGAATAGGATTTTTGGAAGAAGCAACCTTAGCAGCCTTAGAACCCTGAGAAATAGTTTCAGGGTCCACAGAAGGGTTCTTGAATAAGAATAAATGAGAATCAGGGACCCTCTAAAATCTATCAGGCTTAGAAGGAGCAGGGGGCATGGAATCAGGATTCAAATTAGCCTCAGAAAAGGCATCATCCACAATATCAAGAACAGGAGGAATAGCTAAAGGCCTGTGTTGAGGAAGAAGAAGGAATTCCCTAAGCCTCTTCTTGGAAGCAGAATAATCCTGACCTTCCCAATGAAAATGTTCCCTCATCTCATGTAAGGTCTCCCCAAAAGAGAAATCCTCAGGCGGAGAAGCAGAGGGCAGGGAATCCTCTGCATCCAAATCCTCATAAGGAGGAAAGGAATATTCCTGATCAGAGGAAGAAACAGAAGATACAGAAGCCTGGTCAGAGGAATCCAAAAGAACATCCTGTCGAGGCCTTTTCTCTGGAGGGGGGTGAGAACCCCTAATCATTGTAAGCAAATCTTCAGCCATCCTTAGCAATTGCTTCTGTGTCTTGGGAGTAGCTTCAGAAGTAGCTGGAGCAGAAACTTTAGGTTTAACTGGAGTCTTGGACTTTGCCTTTGTCTTTGAAATGGTGATGTGAGTAGGCCTGAATACCCCCTCAGAAGCCGGTACCTGCACAGCGGTTCCGGACCCATCTAAGGGAGCGACTTCCGAAGGTCCTGCAGCAGATAAAACAATAGGCCTTGATGGCTCCCCATGGGAGTCTGTATCGGCCATCGGTTCAGAAGTGGCGGACGACAGGGGCTGCAAAAGCGCCTCACTGATGACAGCCGAACCAGACACTGGCTCCAGCTGCGACGAATCCTGTTTGGACCTCGGAGGCCTGTTCTTGTCTTTGCGCTTCTTTTGAATTCTGGTAGAATTCGACGACATTCTATAATTGAAGCGTCTGCCAAAGTAATTTAAAGCCCAGTCGTACCGACGCTTAATAGTGCGAGAATTGAACCTGGCACAGAACTGACAACAAGAAACGTCGTGGTCAGGGCCTAAGCAAGGTAGACAGTAAGAGTGGAAATCTTTATGAGGTATCTGTTTTCCACACGCTATACAATTATTAACTTTTTCTGAGATCGGAGGAACAAGAAAAAGATTCCCCAACGGGGTACTTAGCTTTGAGAAGAGAAGTAAGAACTTCGGACCGACAGCAATCAAAAACGTAGATCGAAAATCGCCAACCAACGACTTGCGAGCTGCTTTCCACCGCACGGCAAGAAAGACTGGAGAAGATGGCGTCGGCTGAGGGTTATGTACCAGAGCGTACTGACGTCAGGGTACTAGCCTGTGCAGCTGACGCCGGACCCAGACTTTGTGATTCTGGCCGACCTTGGGCTGCCTGCCGGCAGGATCACCCTTCAGTTATGACTGCAACAGTGAAACACGAAGAACATCAGAGAAACGTGAAAACTTCCTGAAGACAGGGTTGAATAGGAATATGGAGGTAAGCATCTTTCAAATCCAGAGATACCAAAAAAGGTTGAGGAAGCAATAGAGAGAGAAAGTGTCTGAAGAGGCAATATCCTGAAGGAACAGATTTTGAGAAAAGAGAGGTCTAAGATGGGCCTCCATAACCCCTCCTTTCTGGGAATCAGAAACATTCGGTAATAAATGCCTGCTCCCTGCGGAGACAAGGGAACAGGTTGGATGGTTTCCTGATCCACCAGATCACCCAGAACCAAAGGAAAATGCAGAAGCTGGCAAGATGGAAGCTGTGAAAGACTGGAAAATATAGGAAGCAACTTCCAAGCCTTGAAATAACCATTTTGGCTGATGAAGAGAACCCGGGTATCTGTGGTTATCTGTTGCCAAACGAGAAAGGAAAGGGTTAGCCTGAGGGACAGAGTAATCTGGCCAAAGGGAAAATGAGGCTGGATGTCAGATGGAAGTAGATTTGTCAGGAAAAAATGTTTTTTGGCCTCTAGAACTCTGAGCAAGTTTGTCTGGGAAAATCTACCTAGCAGGTTGTCCAGATGTCTTATGAACAAAAGAAGCTTTAGGTGGATAGTTCCTCTGGAACTTAGGTACAGGAGATACAAAGATTTGCTTCAGGTTTTGCATTACCTTACCCCTATCTTGAAGAGATTTAAACAATTTTGCAACAGCAACAAAGAGATTCTGGGTGCTCAAGGTGAAATCTAAAAGTCTGGCCTTAATGCCCTCAGTTAAGGCTTGAAGGGAGCAACCAAGAGTATCTCCTCATGACAGAGATAAATGTTGCTACCCTAGAAAATGCATCAGCAACATCATATGGAATGGCGAGCCACCTTAGAGTTAGAACTCAGAAGAGAAAGGGCAAAATTCTTACTTTCTGAATCAGGCATATCAGCCAACACACCCACCAAGCTGGAAGAGAAGATCTAGGACATATCCAGTTATGAGAGTCTAATAATGAATGACCCTAAAGGCCAAAGTAGCAGAAGTACACACTTTTTGCCATACCTCTCCATAGCGCAGCTGTCCTTGTCAGAAGATAAAAACCTGGAAGAGGATAGCAGATTGGATGACTTCTCTGTAGACACGGAAACAACAGCAAGATCAGATGAAGGAATTTTATACAAATAATTATGATCCTTAGGGACTTTATAAAATCTGTCTGACAGCTTAGGGGCTGGAAGTTGAGAGTCAGAAGCCTGTGAAGCTGCTGCAAATGCATCCAAAAGGGTAGCTAAAACAGGAAGAACAGACCACAGAAGATCTAGGCAAGTCCATTTGTAAGAGTTCAGAGTATCTTTTTTGAACCTCAGAAACCTCGGAACAGTCTCATTGAAAGTGTTCCCTTATACAGACTACTGGATCACTGAAAGATAATTCTTCTAAAGGAGAATCAGGCAACAGTGAATCTTCATCAGACCCCAGAGCAACAGGAGAGTGGATCTGGGAGGAATATGTCAAGGATTCTTCACCAGAATCCATCAAAAGAATCAGAATCCCTAGGCCTCTTAGAAGGGATGGAAGACCAAGGAGCTCAAGCAGGAACAGAGAACCCTTGTGGAGGTTCCATGCACATAAGGACATTAAATAGCCCCCGAATAAAGTCCTGGCACTCTTTGTGAGGATCCTTAGCCACAGAAGCCACATGTTTGGCTGTTTCTTTTTTTTAAAGGAACATTTGCTTTAACAAATCTAGGAGGTTCAGACCCCTGCCTAGATTCGATGAGGGTACAGACACCAAACACCACCATGTCAGCCTCCAAATGGCATCTACACCGGACAATCCTCAGGTTACTTAATCCAACCTAAGGGAGACATCCAGTGGAGGCTTGACAGCAGCAAGATCAGTAAGTGCCTTTTTAGCTCTGGGAAGAGCAAATTCGGCCATGGTACCCTGAGCCAAAAGTTTCAGATGCTGGTTTTCCAAACAAATAGAAAAAGACAACAAACAACTGCAGTGTGTCTTAGGGACAAACACCTGACAAATCTCACATTGTAAACGGTGTGTCAAACCCAAACATGAAAGGCACTGCTTGTGTCCATCTTTATGGGGGATCTACCTCCCACACTCGTATCTTCCCCTCCTGCATGATGTGAAAACTACAAGGAGGAAAAAAGAAAGGAAGGAACCCCAACAGGGCACTTATCTTTAGAATGCTTGATAGAGGGACCAGCTCGGTGAAGAGTGTATAGACCAAATTCAGAGATAGCATTCATACTAGTGTCAAAGTTGTCCTGGGGCACTTCAGTTCTCAGGATTAGATGTCCGTATGTCACGTGTACCTTGTATGCAAGGCATATGACGCCTAGAACCTGTAAAGGCTTTGGTATGCTGACCAAACATTAGGTTATCCTCAGCAGGATATCCCATGAGTAAATACTACTGCAACAGTGATAAGGAAGGGCATCGGATGAATTTCAAATATTTCCAACCATATTTAAGGAATTTCCTTCAGCTGTGGAAAGTACAAAGGTTAAGTTAGACTGCAATGGACAAGTACAGGACCAGGACAGCCTACAATATAAGAGGGCTCAAAACATGTATGACTAAATACACTAAACATGAGGACATTAATGATGACAAAGGAGCGAGTCAGTAGCCAGTACGGGTTCTGCCAAAACCAAAGTGAAGTGAAAGCAAAAGAAGCTACAAGTAACCACAAGAAAGCTGACAGCAGATCTCTGCACCACCTGTACCCAGGCAAGTTCTGAGTTAGGAATCCCAAGGTACAGGAAGATGCAACAAACTAGCTGGGAAGTGGCTCCAACATACACAGGCACAGAAAAGTCCTGATGAGGAAGAATGTACTTACATGAGCCACATTCCTTAACTAGAAAAAACAGCCGAACTTAATCCTCAAATGTCAGTCTGAAAGTTATAGGGACACGGACATGTCTCACCTGTTAAATCTTAATGCTTAAAACAAGGCACAGGCAGGGGAGGTGAAAAAGTACAGTTTTGTACCTACCATAAATGTAGATGTTCGAAGATCCACATTGCTGCAGTCCTTACTTATGGGTGGTCCGCTGTCCTCGGTCGGCCCGAATACCAAAGTATTAGGCTGACGTCGGTCATGGGCGCCTAGATCTGACATCAGAGCGTCAGGGTATAAAGGCGCATGACCGACGTCATATCCTCAGTCTTTTCTTGCCCCAGATGTCAGAAGGCCAAACCAGAAAGGCCACAGCCAAAAACAGAATACCTCCCAAAAAACATGCCCAACAACAACCATCACCTAAAGCCTACCACCATGTCAAACTACAGTGGGGAAGGAGGGAGGGTAAATTGGACTGCAGCAATGTGGATCTTCGAACATCTACATTTATGGTAGGTACAAAACTGTACTATGTTCTTCATCTCACATTGCTGCAGTCTTTACTTATGGGTAGAATCCCAAAGCAACGGGAAAGGGAGGATGGTAAAAATCATAAAGCATTAGGGGCCGCTAAAATGCCCTGTAAAATTGCAGTGGCAAATCCAGCCCTAGACTTAGAATAAAGAGGAAGGTGGTAATGTTTAGAAAAAGTATGTACTGAACTCCAAGTAGCTGCCTCCAAAATGTCTTTTGTAGCTACCCCCCTTAGAAAGGCCGTAGAAGTAGCAGTAGCCCTAGTGGAATGAGGCCTGATTCCAGCAGGAATCTCCTTACCATGATGGGAATAACAGAAAGAAATACAAAACCCAATCCATTTAGAAATAGTTTGTTTTGAAACAGGTTTACCCTGTGAACCCAAAGCAAAAGAAACAAACAACTGCTGAGACTGTCTGAACTCCTTGGTTCTGCTCAAATAATAACGCAACTGCCTGTGAATATCCAAAGTATGCAAAATTTTCTCTCCTCTATTTTGGGGTTTGCATAAAAAGTAGGCAAATGAATAGTTTGATTTAAGGCCACACTAGAAACCACTTTAGGCATAAAGGAAGGATTAGTACGCAAAGATACCCTATCCTTATGAAAAATCAGGAAAGGCTCCACTGCCATGAGGGCCTGTAATTCAGAAACCCTTCTTGCAGAGGTAATGGCCAACAAAAAAGCAGTTTTCCATGACAAATACTTTAACTCGGCAGTAGCTGCAGGCTCAAAAGGTTGTAGAGTAAGTTTTTCCAACACAAAATTGAGATCCCAAGCAGGAGTAGGAGCTCTACGTGGGGGTCTTATATTCTTTGCCCCTCTAAGAAATTGCTTAAACCAAGGATGAGAGAATAAAGGTGGGTCACAATCATAGTGAGCAGAAATGGCTGCAGCATGGACCTTTATCGAGGAGAAAGACAAACCCTTGTCCAATAATTCAGTAAGATATTGAAGAGCAACACTTAAATCAGGTTTGGAAACATCAAAGTCCTTCCCTTTGCTCCAAATAAAAAATCTCCTCCATTTATCAGCGTAAACTTTCCTGGTACTAGGCCTCCTGGCCTCCAAAATAACATTCAAAACTTGTTGTGGAAGCTGAGACCCTCCAGAGTCTAAAACAGAATATGCCAGGCTGTTAGATGCAGAGACTGAATCTTGACATTGAGGAAGTGACTGTCCTCTTGTGACAGAAGGTGCGGAATCAAAGGCAGAGGCCATGGAGGTTCTCGTACTAAACTCCTCAGTAGTGGGTACCAGTGTTGTCGAGGCCAATCCGGTGCTATCAAAATCATGGTTGGCTTGTCTTGTCTGACCTTCAAAAGTACTTTGGGAAGAAGAGGCAGAGGTGGAAAGGCATATACATGCAGATTGTTCCAACTGAATGATAGAGCGTCCACCTTCCAAGCTGTGTGATGAAATATTTTTGTGCAAAACTTTGGCAACTGGTAATTTAGTGGAGAAGCGAACAGATCTATGTCTGGAGTTCCCCATAACACTGTCAACTCTTGAAATACATGAGGATCCAATTTCCACTCGTGAGGATCCACTATTTGTCTGCTCAACACATCTGCTAAGGAGTTCTGTGCTCCTGGTAGAAACCTTGCCTGAAGATTGAGGTGTAGATTGAGAGCAGTTTCCCACAGAATCATCGCTTGCCTGCAAAGAGGGTAAGAATGGGTTCCCCCTTGCTTGTTGATGTACCACATGACAGTAGTGTTGTCTGTTTGAATCAACACCTGCCCTGGGTGAAGTAAATCTTTGAAAGCCATCAATGCAAACTGGACTGCTAACATTTCCTTCAAGTTGATATGCAAATGTTGGAGTTTGACAGGCCACGTGCTTTGCACCCATTTTCCATTGAGGTGTGCTCCCCAAGCCTTGTCCGAGGCATCTGTCGTTAGAATCTGACTCGCCTCTGGCCGGGTCACAGAGAGTCCCTTGTTTAGGTGACATTCCTGAGCCCACCACAAAAACTCCTTCTGAATGCAAGGTATTATCTGAATGACAGTGTCTAGATCTTGGCAGTGTTGTGTCCATACATTTTTGAGATACCATTGAAGCTTCCT
This sequence comes from Protopterus annectens, assembly GCF_019279795.1. NCBI lineage: Eukaryota > Metazoa > Chordata > Ceratodontiformes > Protopteridae > Protopterus > Protopterus annectens. Next base: position 202,318,353 of record NC_056732.1, on the reverse strand, counting down.
CATATGCAATTTGGCATTGGGAAGCACCAGAATACAAGATGCCATGAACCCCAAGGCTTGAAGGACTGTCCTTGCAGTCAGCCTGGACCGTAGAGACATTTGATGGAAATAAAGAGAAAGGCTTCTTTGTTTGTCCGGGGTCAAAAGCCATCTGGGAAGCTGTATTCAGTCTCACACCCAGAAAGCACATGTCCTGAGAGGGTACTAGACTGGACTTTGTTTCGTTCACAGAATACCCTAGGCATCTTAACACTGCCATCACATACTGTAGATGATGAAGAAGTTCGTCCTTTTCTTGTGCAATAATCAGGCAATCGTCCAAATAAGGATAAATCTGTATTCCTCTTAGTCTGAAAAAGGCTATCACTGGCGCCAGAACCTTTGTGAACACTCTGGGTGCAGTAGATAAGCCAAAGGGCAATGCAGAGAACTGATAATGTAAATTTCCAGCCCGAAAACGCAGGTACCTCCTGCAACTGGGCCTGATAGGAACATGAAGGTAAGCCTCTTTGAGATCCAGAGTAACCATCCAATGATCTTTTCCCAACAGAGGTAAAAGTTGTTGTAAAGTCAGCATCTTGAACTTTGGAATGTCCAGGTAAGTGTTGAGGATAGATAAATCCAAAATTGGTCTCCACGTGTTCCCTTTCTTTGGAACTAGAAACAGGCGAGAATAAAACCCTAGGCCCACTTCTGACAGAGGAACTGGCTGTATAGCTCCTATTTGAAGAAGTAAAGAAATTTGTCTGTGAGCCTCTATCCTTTGCCGAGGAGGGATGTCTGGCATGCCTTTGAAAGGAGGCATGGTATGGAAATAGAACTTGTAACCCCGGTTTATAATGTCCAATACCCATTTGTCCTGGGTGACTAAATGCCAATTTTGCTTGAAAAGAGCCAACTTTCCTCCCAAAGGAGCTGCCAGGCAAGAAGAATCTGGCAGCTGAAAATGCAGGTCATTGGGCCTGTTTACGAAAGGACTGGCCCCTGCCCTCACCAGCAGATTGAGCAGGCGAACTCCATTGTCTCGGCCTGAAGGTACTCTGAGCTCTGCCCCTACCATGCCTAGATCTACCCCTAGACTGAGAATCAGAAGAAGGGTACGTCCACCCCTTAGTAGGCCAATTTCTACTAAACTTTGGAGGTTGTACCTGCAAAAAATCTTTAACAGTCTGCATAGACTTAGCCTTGTCTTCCATTTTCTTTAAGACTGACTCCACAGGAGGACCAAACAAAACTTCAGACTGTAAAGGTGCATCCAGAATTCTAGACTTAACATGCTCAGACAAATTCTGATCCTTAAGCCAGGCGTGCCTACGAATAACTGAACCAGTGGCAGCCACCCTAGAAGAAGCCTGTAAAGCATCAAAACCACATTGCAAAGAGTGCTTACCCACCTGTTCAGAAACATGCACTAAATCCTGCAATTCTTTACACTCTATGCCCTCTGCCAAAGCATCCACTTTAGATCTTAGCTGAGAAAGGAGGAAATTCTGATACTTCAACATATGAAACTGGCAGTTCAAAGCTCTCATTGCTAAAGTAGAAGAGGTATACACCTTCTTACCCCATCTATCCAAAGCTCTAGCTTCCTTATCCAGAGGAACCGGATTCTTAACAACAGAGGCTCTAACACCCTTAGGCCCCTGACTAATAGTTTCTGGGTCCGCCCTAGGACTCTTATACAGATATTTATGAGCCTCAGGAACCCTGTAATACCTGTCCGGTTTAACTGGGGCCGGAGGCACAGAATCTGGATTAAGGGAGGCTTCCGAGAAAACATCTGAAACAACATCCAAAACCGGAGGTATAGCTAAGGATCTATGCTGTGGTAAAAACAAGAACTCCCTAAGTCTTTTCCGTGAATCAGAGTAATCCTGTCCTTCCCACTTAAAATGCTCCCTCATGGAATGCAGAGTTTCTGAAAATGAAAAATCCTCTGGAGGAGAAGCAGAAGGAGTGGAATCCTCTGCATCAGAATCAGAATAAGGAGGGAAATCTTGACTGTCTTCAGCAGAAGACTCTGAATCATCTGAGGCCTGCTCCAAACTTTCCAACTCTGGCTCCATCCTGGGCCTCTTATCAGGAGGGGGCATAGAACCTCTAATTAAAGTAATCAAATCCTCTGCCATTTTAAGCATGTGCTTTTTAGGCACAGACCCTGAAGAACCAGAACTGACACCAGAGGAAGGCAAAACAGACCTGCCCTTAGAAGAAGCCTTAGAAACAGTAGCAGAAGACCTAACTACCTTAGGCATAGAAGGGAGAATAGAAACCTGAGAGGCCCCTTCAGCCTGACCTGCCTCCTGAGAGGCCACATCTTGTAAAATCAAAGTTTCCCCCTGGGACTCAACAGAAACTTCAGCCGGATCCACCTGTTCAGCTGTAGCTTCTAAAGGTCCGGCGTCCGAAACGGACGAATCATCCTGCCCAGGCTTTAAAGATTTGTCTTTGCGCTTCTTAGTAGAAGCGGGCGTCGGAACATCCGACGGCATATTATAATTACACCTCTTGCCAAAGACTAACCTAGCGCAATCTAACCTCCGTTTTATAATGCGCTTATTAAACCTAGCACAAAACCGACACCCGACTACGTCGTGCTCCGGTCCCAAACAAGGAATACAAAGCGAGTGGTAATCCCTATGCGGTATCTGTTTCCCACAAGAAATACAATTATTCACTTTTTCTGACATCCGGTAAGTAACTGAGGCAAGAAAAACAAAAATATTCTAACGGGTACTTAGCCCAACTTGGTATTGGTCTGAAACTCCGAAAACGAAAAATTTCAGAACGCCGAACGGCACTTGCAACGCTGCTTCTGCATCGGACCATGCGGCAAAAAAGACTGAGGATATGACGTCGGTCATGCGCCTTTATACCCTGATGCTCTGATGTCAGATCTAGGCGCCCATGACCGACGTCAGCCTAATACTTTGGTATTCGGGCCGACCGAGGACAGCGGACCACCCATAAGTAAGGACTGCAGCAATGTGAGATGAAGAACATCTGACCACATGAGGGAAAAGAAGGCAGTCTTACAGATCAACTCGCATCCATTTTGTACACCTTTAGATGTATTTGCCACAACACTAAAGACTTAACAGCAGTCACAAACTAACCATACTATGTATGCAATGCAGTACATATTTAACAAACTTCAACAGATTTTTTTTTAAGGGTCCAGACTCTAAAGTTACCAGAGCATCTGCCCTGCCCTTACACTGCACTCTTTTAGACAAATAAAATCTAGTCATCAAGAGCTCCCAATTCTCCAAAGAAGTGTGAGCCAAATTTTCTATTTTCTTGCGATACAGTTTTTGGGTACAAGAACACCCAAGATATACCAGCTTGACAGAAAGGAAAACCTTTATCAAAGGAACCCCAAATAACTTGACTAAATTAGAAATAATTAGGTCTTGCCTCCATAACATCCAGCAAGCTTCTTCTACATCTCCCTCTTGCTAGAAGGCTGAATATCCATGGAGATGTTGGAAAAATTATGCAATCAACTACCTACTTCATTCGATGAACAACGGCAACATTGATCCAGGTGACCAAGAAACATTCTTGCGCTAACCTCTTGAGATGGAAAGAAAATGCAACATTTGCCATGCATGTTTGGCTGAAGAACAGGTTGCCTTGGCTGATACAAGCAGTAATCTGACTTTATATTCTTTTACCATACACCTGAATCTATCAAGAAGTTAACAAAACATTCTGTAATTACTGCATGCAAGATGTGTAGAGAGACAGAGAGCGAGAGAGAATTCTAAATGTCTCTCACCCCAAACAAGAGAATGAACCTGCAAGCTGTCTTAAAAACTACTCGGCAATAACTTGCCTCCTAACAATATGCAAACTATATAATGGATACAGACTGAGTTTACAATCATTTAGAAAAAAAATTCAATTATGGCAACAGAACAAAAAAAAAAGGGTAGCAAAAGAAAGTCATGTGGAACAAAGAATCATTTCTGAAATAAAGCCATAACAGAGAAATGTAAAAAGGGGAAGCATCGCATGGATGGGTTATAAGAAAAGCTTTGACAACATTCCACAATTACGGATAAAGGAATGCTTACAGATGTACAAGATACACTCTACATGGATCAATTACATTACAATACCCATGAAACAGTGGCAAACCACTTTGCAGCTGAGCCATGACAAACGGCAAAGGTTATTCCAGGGTGACTTTCTGTCGCAACTGCTGATGTGCCTTGCCTTAACCCATCAAGCTATTTACTAAAAAGATCAGGCCATGGTTACAGAAACCAACCTTTTTTAAAGACATCTACTTTTTTGTGAATGACATAAAATTGTATAATTCATCAGATAAGGAGATGAAAGCACAACTACAAATGCTTAAAATTTTCTCAGACAACGTAAGAAAGTCATTTTGTCTTGATAAATGTGCAAAAACATCATAAAACAGGACAGCTGCAGCACCAAGAAAATATTAATCTGGGATAGGAATGTGCTATAATGAACCTGAACAGGAGGGAGTATATAAATATTTGGAAATGGATGAAGGATCGGCAAAAAAACATGAACAAATGAGAATGAAACACTCAGAAGACTAAAGCTAATACTGAAAACTCCCTTCGCACCCAAGAATGAAGTCCAAGCTATAAACCGGTTTGCTCTTCCAGTTCTAACTCACAGTTTTGGGGTAACTGACTGGTCCCAAAAGTATAGGATCAGTTAAACAGGAAAACAAGAAAAATGTTACACCCTTATCAAATGATACATAAAAATAGGCACATGGCAAGATTATATATTCCTCTCTCTGAAGGAGGTACAGGTCTCCTCGAAATTGACTGCACGCATAGATCTGCAACTGTGGGAGTGCATACATATCTGCAAATATCATCAGATCCAAACATAGTGAAAGTTTTAAAACATGAGGAAAAGAAGTTTAAAATGAAATAATTTTTTATTTTAAAAGAAGCGTTTTGTTGTGAAGTGGGAATGAAAATCAAACCAGAAGACAAAAATAGGAGAGCAACTTCATGTGGCAAAAAAACAAAAGAAAGACTACAAGGAAAAGGATAGGATGAGAAGGAAATAAAACTGGAAAATCCATAAATATAGTGGCAAGTACAGAGATCTCCTGAAACAACCTCATGATGACCCATATTTGATGCAAAAATGGATAAGAAGAGATGAAGTGAAACCAAAAGATGAAAGGCTAATAATGGCATCCCAGGATAGTGGACTATGTATGTTGGTTTACAAAGTCGATTGGGCAAGTCAGAGAAGGACAAATGCAAGTAAAAAAGAACTAGAAACAGTTGCACATCTTGTTGCTAGGTGTGAAACACTCATGGCAGAGGGTCTGTATACTGAAACACACAATAATGTAGCAAAATTGTTGCAATGGGGTTTGTGCAAACACATAGCTGAAAAGCACTGGAGACATGAACCACAAAGCATTACAGAAAATGATGAAGTTTTTAAAATAGATGCCAGAAAACCAGACATAGTCCATGAAAAAAGACAAAAGTAGTAGTGATCACTGAAATTGCTACATCCAATAATTACAGTAAAAACTATACCAGGATTATTAGGCAGAAATGAAAGCTACATGGAAGAAAGAAACCCAGACAGTTCCAATAATAGTAAGAGAAGAGTTTACAGCCATACTTAGATATGCTGCAAATACATGCAACTCCATATAAATTACTGGAGGAGTCAATTCTAGACAGATTGCAGATACAGAGAAGATCCTTTTTGCTAATATCAGAGACTGAAACAATGCTAATTTCATGAACTTCAATTATCCCCTGACATAGGAATGGGGAGACTTCTTTTTACGGTATTAGAAACACAAAAGACTTGGGAGAAATTAAACAGAGAGTGTATCACAGAGATCCATTAGTTTTGTGAATGAGGGCTTTTCCACTAAAATTAAGGCCATTTATTCCAGTTCACCCTCACCATATATACCACCTACTGAAAGGATGGCCAATCCCTATTTATTGTCTTGAATTTAGCACAGATTTCTGCAAAGGTTTTGATTTTTCCCTCACAAATCAGCTATCTCCATACAACATCCCAGTTCTAGATCACTCTTTTTTTCAGCCTACTGAAGGATTTGCACCTTTCTTGACATGGCAAGCCAATGAAATCAGAAACGCTAACCTGCTGTGTTTTCCAGGCATCAAGTAAAAGTGAAACTTACTAACTGCAGAGTATCGCAAATTAATGGGAAACTAACAAATAGTTAACATATGACTTAAATAAACAGAGCTAGCCAACAGAAAACCAAAATACTTGCAAACCTAAACAAGTGAAAAAAGATCCAAGAATTTCTAGTTCACCTCTCTTCCATATGGACAAACAATCCATGAGGTTCCATAATGAGAACATCTAAATATCCACTGCCAGTTAACCAGATAAGTGATCTAGTCATCATGTATCTTTCTCAGTTACATCCAAGGTTAAAGGGGTAAGGGTAAATGGCCACTGTAAACTATCCACATATACTGCAATCAACCAGCATATTTCAGAGAGGTGGGAAGAAATGAGTTTCTGTACAAAACCCATGTACTCATGGGGAGGGCATATAAACACTATACAATTTGTAACAAGAGGTCAAGATTGAACCTCAGAGCTTGGAGAGGTGAGGCAGAGATCTTAATTACTAACCTACCACGCTGCCGGTTATCAAAATCTTTTCTTTTTCTTTTTGCTCCCCCCAGGACCTTGTCTAATGGCTCCCTGATCTTCACCCATTCTTTCTGGTGGAACAAGAAGTGGGCACTCTCAGGCTAGGGTTAAGAACATTAAGGTCTATGCATTCCTGCCTGGGAATTTCCATCTTCCCTCCTTTCCATGGTGACAATCAGGTGGAAGGGAGATGGACAATGTGCTGGTTGTGTGAGGCTATTCTCCCACCTTGCCAAGACTCTCCTCAGTAGCTCCTCCAAGCCTACAATTACTGGGACCCACAAACGGAAGAATGTCTTCACATAGCACTTTCACCTTGGCAACATAGTGCAAATGCATTACAGGAGCTCAGGCACAGCTGGCTTGAAACTCCACAAGGTAAGTACTTACTATTCCCACTAGGTGTCACTTGTGTGGTAAGGTAGAGCTGCATCCTTCTCCCCAGCATGGGTAAGTCAGCAAAGGCCACACAATCTCACATTCCCACAACTCCCAGCTCCTACAGGCTCACAAGTGGCTAATTTTAAACTCAAGTCATCTGCAGTGTAGGTAGGGCTTTATTCCTCCATGTCACGAAGCTGGCCCAGTTACCAAGTCTTAATGCTTTTAACATCTGTCAACAGAGAACCTGAACAAATGAAGCAAGATTTAAGAATTTCTAGTTCACCTCTTTTCCATGATGACAAACAATCCAAGAGAATCCAAAATGAGAATGTTGGGGAGGGATGCAGCTCTCGCTCGCCACAGAGGTGACAACTAACTTTACCCTGTGCTGACAAAGTACCCAAAAATAATGACGACTAGCCTAATCCTGAGGGCATTAGTCCAAAGTGGAGGGATCATGCATGCCACTAGATGATTAAATGCATTGCTGGGCAAGATAGATTCTATCCAGGCTAATTTACATTTTGTGAGTTCCTACCTTTGAAGACAGACCCCGGTAAGGGTCTCAATGTCAGCAGTTGAACCTATCAACTTTTCCATAAGGTAAAGACTTACTCCAATATAACCTATGGGGAAAAACACCAGTCAGCAGAGAAATTGGCTTTCCAAGAGGTCAAGGAAATATGACCAAACACAGGGCTTCAGATATAGTCACATTAATTTCTAAGGTGCAAAATCTTACAAAACTCTGAAGTGTGGACCAAATGGAAGGCAAAGACATATTTTCCAGAGAACAGAGAGAGATCAACATCACATCTGTAAATAAGCACAAGGACCCCCTGCAAGAGGTATCCATCTGCTGGGCTGCACCATAATGGCAAAGCCAAAAGCTTTTTTTTTTTTGCCAGCACAGAGAGCTTGGGTCACAGGGGAACCATAGTACGCCCACAACTGTATCCAACTGCATGTCAAAACCCCCAAGGGGGACCATAACATAAAAGGAGTTCTGGACACCTGCAATAGCTTCCACAAACTGATGCATGAATCTGTAGGCCTTTAACATGTGGTTTACAAAAGTTCCGGTTTGCAATACAGACCCTCAAGGATTTTAGACCACAGCTAGATTTGTCTTTGCTGTAAGTGGCTTACTCCAGTATAAGGCCTACCTACACAGGAGGCTTACAACAGAGTAAGTCACCAACCCAGACAGCAAGTATTTTAGAAGTGAGCCCCAGATCTGTTCTCACTGTATTACATGTTAAGCCTCCTGAAATTACAATGTGTCATACAGGTGGAATAACTGCCATAACTGAAGAAATACATCTGCAGAACTGAAAATGCACATTTGCAGTCAGTCTTCTGTGTTTAGAACTACAGAAGAACTGTTTGAGGAAGTATAGTTCAGTTACACTCTCCTGGAATAGTTGTACATCAAAATGAAAACCTGCTGAAAACCAGAAACTTCAGACAGAGAATTGAAAGATGATTAGCTAAGAAATGTGGAAAGGTTCAATGTGCTATACTCCTGAATGTTGCTGTGGAATAAGCCATCAAGATATTTAACTCTTTTTTTTCTGTCAAGGAAAATAACAAAACAGCAGTACTTAAAAAAAAACTGTCAACCAGGGGCAGCTCGTGCTATTGGACTGCAGCCCCCTCCCCCAAAAAATAAAACAAACTTAAAGAAAAAAAGAAAAACGAAAAAAAAAAAAGAAAAAAAAATGAAATAAACACAAATATGAGTCATCCCAGACTTCCACGCATGCATGATTGGCGTTCCCGGAACTCCACGCATGCACACAGGAATCTGGAGCCTGCTCTCACAGGTCAAGGACTTTGCTGCTGGAATGGAATCGAGTTGCATGAAGGGGCTTTGAATTTAAAAAGCAAGTTGAGTAGCGTTTGAATTAACAAAGCTCAGGTAGTGTGTGTGTGTGTGTGTGTGTGTGTGTGTGTGTGTGTGTGTGTGTGTGTGTGTGTGTAATGCCCCAGTGACTAGACAGAACTCAGGAAATATACCTGGTGGTGGCTAGATTCAAACCCTGTATCTTGGGAGTAGGTAAGCAAGAGCTTGAATTCCCCACCCACCACCACTTGTGAAATTTTAGCTTCATATTTCTGTTCTGTTCCTCATAAAATCTGTGTTTTCTGGAAAATAATGACAGGCATTTGAATTTCAGATTTTATATTCTTCAGAACATATATGGTAACACAAAACCTTATATTCTAGCAATTTTCTGTTTATAAGATCAATATTTGAAATTTGTTCCCATTTTTGGGGCCTGTATTCTCCCATTGTTGGCTTTCTTCAGGCTTTTTGTGCCAACAGGTTGAATGAAAGCTATGGTGAGAACTGTATTCATTGAATATGTTTGGGGACTGTATTCCCCCCATTATTGGCTTTGTCTACGTGTTTTGTGCTAAGAGTTCAGAGCTATGGTGAGAATTGAATTCATTAAATGATAGCCATTTAAGTTTCAATCTACCTGAGTTTCAAGAAACAGCCGGTTTGGTATAGTGGTATGTTGCTCTGACTGTAGTGCACAGGGTCCTGGGTTCAAAACTTGGCAGTGAAACGCATGGTGGTATCACAGCATTTTAATCTAGCAACTTTCCAAGCTTATACAAGCAATGTTTAGAATGTGTCCCTAATTTTGGGGCTTTTGTCCCCCCCCAATAAATTTTGGCTTTTTCCAGATTTCTTGTGCTTCAAAGTTGAGAGATACAGTTGAGTGTTGAGTGGATTTTACAAGAACCTGAGAGCTTGAACAGAAGTTTAGTGCTGCTTATGCTGAGTCTGCTTGCATTGTTAATAGCACAACAGGTAGTATACTTGCTTTTGATGCAGAAGGCTGTGGGTTCTACTTTGATTGCTGATACTGTACTGTGTTATACTTTTAAAGGGGGTGGATGCTGCAAGTCCTGAGAATGTCCTCTTTGGCCGAGAAACCTAATAACCATGAACCTGTTATCAGTTTGCCATTCATTCCTTATTGCAACATTAGTAGCTTATCATTTTTTTATGTAACATAGGCAATTTATTCCTCAAGGGCAACAGGCACTTTATTTGTAGATGAAACAATGAAATATAAAGTTGTGTGCTAACAGCAACATCTTCATTAGTTACAGATCCCTTTAATGTGGAATTTAGACAAATTTTACTTCTGCAGAGATGGTGCATATTATACTAATATCTGTACTGTGTAAACGTCAGATATATTATTGTTTGGTAACTGTGGAGCTTTTCTCCCCGGGCCTCCGCTGAAAATGGACATATGTCCAGTTGGACTTTCCCAGTAAAATAAATAAACAAATAAAAATATTTACTGATACTGGCGGATTGTAGAAGCTTGAGTAGACTTTTATGATGGAAATGTTCTGAAATGGGCAGTTTTGTCATTATTGGTGTATGCATTGTTTACTGGAAAAATGTTCAAAACAATAAATGTGAAATGCCTTCTAATAACTGTACTGTATTATATAAGGAATATAATTTAACACAATCAGGAAGGTGTATCAAAGAACCCATGTATGTTTCCTGTGCAAGGGGCCTATTATTTGAAAATGGCCCAGAGTTAATCTTTATCTGCCACTGGCCAGATGTATTTTCTTTGAATGTGGGTTTCAATGTTGTTTCAATGAATGTGAGTTTCAAGGCCAGAGAAGTATTAGTGCTAAGTCTATTTTCATTGTAAGGCTGCATTGCTTTGTTTAGCAGATGTCTATTAGTGTTTGTGCTGTAAAATGTAAAATAAAACTTTCAAATGAAATCCAAATCATCGTAGAAGTAAAGCAGTAGGCACATTACAGTGTTTGTGGTAAATGGGGCAAAATAGTCAAGTAATGGGTCATTGGAATAGCTGCAGGGAGAAGGCCCCATTCGACCATTATTTTGTGAGGGGGGGTGGCAAACTCAGACAGCCCCGACTGAACTCTCAAATGTCCAGATTTTTGCAGAATGAATAGATTTTTGCTTCTTATTTTTGGTTTCTCATAACATTTGTGGTTTCGGGCAAATAATTTAGGAATGAAGTCACTGAATAGTGAAAGACATTGAGTTTCAGACTTCATACCCTTTAGAAAAATACATGCAAGACCTGTTACTCTGTCAACTATCTAAGTTTATACAAGAACAATTTTTAGTACTATTTGTATGTTCCCCTAATATATTTGGCCTTGTCCAAATTTCCGCCATTAAGAGGTACACGCAAAATCAACTGTCCCCGATTTTGTCTCAAAGTGTTGCTCTCCCCCAATAATCCCTCCGCAAAATTGCAAATTTGGAAGAAAATGTGGAGGGTTTACAATTAATAAATAACTGTAATGATAAGAGTTATAGATTACTTTTAATTTCAGAAGTGCATGCAGACTCTCTTATTTTGTCAGCTGTCCAAGTTAACAGTACTAATATTAAAAAAAGTGCCCAGTCTTTGACAGGTTCCCAGCTGTATTGTGTGGCTATTTTATATTTTTGGATCACATTTTTAGTCCAGTTTTCATAAAATTGCGGTTTTCTGGCAAATTAGTGGCAAATCATTAAAGACTGAAGTTAGAAAATAATGACAGACATTTGAGTTTCAGATTTCATATCCTTCATAAAATTCATACTAATGCAAGACCTACTGTTCTATTATCTTTCTAAGTTTATAACAGCAATATCTAAAAATTGTCCTTATTTTTGGGGCTTTGTCCCACTTCTATTTATGGCTTTGTCCAGATTTCTTGCTCTGAGGTTGAGTGGTATGACAAATGTGTCAGGGCCATCGCCATCAGCCAGAGACATTTCAAATTGTGACATACTTGTTGCACCCCACTCCCCCACGTAGTGACTCTAGATGTGTCCAAGCAAGGCAAGGAGCAGTTATGCAGTGTAAATGTGCAGAGTATCCCCTCATCCAAGTTAGACACAAGTGCTACAGTGGCTTTTCATCTGTCCTTGACTTTGCAGAATATTCTGGTTGTCTGTCATATTTTTATACTGTTGATTTATGCTTCTACTTATTCAGAAAATGCATGTTGCTGCAATGCCTGTTGCTCTGTGTTTAAGTAGCAGTGCTTTAATGACCATCAGGTAAGCTTGTCTGAGACTGTAAGATGCAAGTAAGCTTTAATAAGCATACTGTTAAAGAATTACCAACACTGAAAGCCTTTTGTTGTTGCCATGCAGAAAATGTTTACATAACTAGCATATAAGCCTTGGGTATTGAAATGCATATGACAGTATATGTAATAAAGGACAGGATTACAGTATTTTCAGAAGCTCATTACATTTGCTGGAGACTTGCAGTAATCTTTGCAGAATTTACCTGTAAACTAAACAGAATGACAGTCTATCATGAATAGTCCATAACCTGTGCAGTAATCGTTTAAGCAATTTATCTTGAGATTGTTTCTTGTTTGCTGTTCACTTTTTACTTTGACCATGTTTTCCCCATGAAACAAGTAGACAGTTGTCAGGCAGCAGGTCTTTTTTGGATAAGTAACATTTTTACAAGTGGGGTATCACAGAGATTGCTACTTTCAGCATGTTACTTGGTACTTTTATAAAGCTGAATATAAATTATAACTAGAACTGCAGTGCAAGAAGTGGTTTGAGTTGAGTGCGGCTTTTTTTTTATACTTGATTTTGACTGGCATTCTAGTAATGTATTTAAAAGTAATTTATTTTTTCATGCCTCACAACCTTTTTGTTTCCATCTAGATATTAAGTAAGCTGTCATGTAGCCAATGCATTGAAATATTTTTTTCTTCTACACTTCATTTTGTCTTGATTGGGCTCTCATAATGACGGTCTGGCACCCAGGGCAGCGTATTTAATTAAAATCCCAGTTTTTGCATTTTTTACCATAGCCCCACCCCTTTCTAGTTGGTCACATCCCTTCCCATTACCCCCACCCATTCAGCTGTCTCCTGCAGCCCCCCCCCCTTTGATTTGAAGTCACCACTGCTGTCAACCCAGACAGAAATTGCCATTTTTAGACTTTTTTTTTTTATAAAAGCATTTTAGCTATTTACACTTAAAAAGTACAAATTCCAGAGATTACAGGCACAAATTATACTGAGCTGAAAAAAATAAGACACTTATGAATTGCTGAGCTGCACGATTCTCCAATAACACACAAAATCTGTGACTTAAGACATAATGAAATAATGGGCAAACTTTTAAGAGAAACAGACCCAAACTAAGCAAAAAATGGGGGTGCGTACCAAGCAAGTGAATCTACATGTAAACAGTTAAAACCATCAACTGACGAAAAAAGCATGTAAAATATAATTTAAATAAAACAAGGCAAAATGAGAAGTAAAGGATGGATGCACTCCAAAAGTAATAAATACAGAAAAGCTATATAAGGATCAAAAATTAAAGACAGACTGGTTGCACTGCTGTAATTAAGCTTTATAGAAGTCACAGTAATAGGCAGTGCAGGAAAGTTTCCCAGCATTTAATCAATCCTTCAGAACCTGTGCTTGAGAAGCATTCTGTAAAGGTGTGTAAAGAAAAAAAATAAATGTCTTAAAATTAATTTGTAAACTGATTGAGAGAGATGTGAAAAATGAAATGTTTTTGAAGTACTCAAAATCAGATGGACATTCAGATTTCAGAATATCAAACAGTGAAATGATACTACAAGGCAAGCTGTTGAAAAGAAATACTGAGAATTAATAAAACATAGAATTTAAACTAGAAGTGGATGCAGAGTACAATATCTTGTCAAAAGACAGCAAGTTGTTGGACCTATCTGGCTCTGAAGACAATGCTGTGTGTACACAATTATCCCAACTGGGTCAAAGGCTGGTATCACTAGTTCAGAAACTGCTGATACGTCTGTACAAAAATAAAAGTTCATCGAGTTGAGGAGGCTATGAGAAACTATGAATTGTAAAAAAAAAAAAACAATATAAAAATAAAGAATGTTTGTGCTCAAAGTTAATTACTTGAATCACAAAGACATCTCAGATATCGGGTCTATATTAGAACATCGACCTTTTAAAACATCGAATGTTCTAATATCGACCCCTATTCAGCGAACGCTGACAATATCAAACATGCAGAACAGCAAATTTTTTCCCAGGGAAAAAATTTGCTGTTCCGACACACATACACACAACACAAATACACCAAACAAACAGCAATCCACACACATACACCTAAAATTCTACGTCTAACCCTACACTAAACTGTACACACACCACTAGTTATCCACGTACCTTAACCCAAACCCTAACCCTAAGGTCCTTCACTATCATAACCCTAACTCACCTACTCCACCCTAACCCTCACGTCCACACAATCGCACACTTACCTGATCCCGACCCATAACTTTCCACCACAGTGCTGAACATAGCAAAGCCACAGGAATGGCCATCCGAATTCCTTCCCTAGGAAGAAATTCGGTATTCTGCAGCTTCGCTATTTTCAGCATTCACTGAATAGGGGTCGATATTAGAACATTCGAAGTTGTGAAACTTCGATGTTCTAATATAGACCCCTCAGATAACCATGCAAAACAGTAGCAGTTCTTTCTTGCATTACCATACTGATTTGTTGATAGGTTTAGGAAAATTATCAGGACATTACATACAAATAAAGCCTGATGCAGAACAGATGATTCATGTTCCCAAAATAATGCATGTAGTTCTCAAATGTAAAGTTCAATGGGAATTAAGAATAATACAAGATCTAGGTGTCACTAAAAACAAGTTAGAGCCAAAAAACAAATGAAAATGATGAGCTGAACAGTACAGTCACTGTCATGAAAAGTAATATAGTCTCGGTCATCAAGAAAGATAACATTTAAATTTGCAGTGATCTGCAAGCTCTTCATAAAATGAAGAGGTAAAATTAAAAGATTAAAAGACATTACTACTCACTGCTCACAACTGAAGAAGTAGTCTCAAGAATGCTAAATGTGAATTTATTCGCAAAACTATATGCTAGCCAATTTTTCTGGGAGCTCAAGCTAGCTTAAGCTCCAAACATTGGGAATTTAATAAACTTAAGATGGTACTGATCACTCCAATTTTTTGTTGATATTTTGTCAGCACTACAGATGCACCAAAAACCTATTGCCCAAGAAAATAAAGGCTTAAAAGGTGCTTTCTAGTAAACATAAATAATAATCTTTTAGTGCCTGAAAAGGCACAATCACTGCATGTCAAGAAACTGACACAGGTTGATAAGTCTCCATAATGTCACGCTAAATAAGACCAAATTCAAAATGAAAGTGACAATTCTGACATACACAAGCCACAACCTAATATCAAAGGGTTTGAAACCTGATCAGGAAAAACAAATCAAGCAGCAAAAAAATGCTAATTCCAGAAGGCAACCACACATTACAAAGGTTTCTAAACATAATTCATTATCTTATAAGGTTTTAACAAATTAAGTCTAAGACAGCTATAACTCCAATAATGTTGTTAGAGCAAGCTGTAGCCTTGGAATGAAGCTCTGAACCCGAAAAGAATTTTGAAATTCTTAAGAGACTAGTTATTGATGTTCCAACCTTTCTATGGTGTGAAAAAAAGCAGCTGTGCTGCAAGTAGATACTAGTTAGAATGATACAGGAATTGTGATCTTAGAAAAGAATAAACCAGCTACCTATGGGTCAAGAAAATTAAGAGATGGCGTTTTTGACTTGTTTTCATATTTATATTTACACTGCCCATGGAGGCACACCATTAACAAATTTCCTCATGTACTACTGCACTTGCCTCAACCACATTCTGCAGCAGTTACCCACATCAATTAATCAGTAAAAGCTGCCACTACTCAACCTAGTTCCATGGT
Organism: Protopterus annectens; assembly: GCF_019279795.1. Taxonomy (NCBI): domain Eukaryota; kingdom Metazoa; phylum Chordata; order Ceratodontiformes; family Protopteridae; genus Protopterus; species Protopterus annectens. The sequence continues at coordinate 202,302,509 of NC_056732.1, read as the reverse complement.
GCAGAGAGATGAAGCCCTGATTGAAACTCAGGTGACAGAGATTCAAGTAACGGCTTTGGCACTGGAAGAGTCAAGCAGGGAGAGGAAGGGTGAAGGAGCATTGCCAATTCACCTCTCCTAAAGGGGTGGTAAGGTTTGTGTCCACTCAGAAGCACATATGGTAGGTGCAATTTCCCTGATGGAGACTAGGGAAACCTTCTCCTATACTGTGGGGATAGGGGTGGGACTGCTTGACTGAACACCCCTTGGAGGAATGAGGAGACAAAATATGCAGGTAGCCCACTGCACATCCCATATCTTGCACTCAGCACAGTGTGCAGGAGAATTTAAGGCTGGGAAAAAAAATCACAAACCACTCTAATGGCTGCCTAAATGGTGCTTCCTCCCTCCCAGTCAGCTCTCACCCTGGTTGACTACAGGCAGTGGAGGCAAGGTAAGGAAAAAAAGCTGCTACTCTTACAGCATGCCAATCTTAGGTAAAAAGCTAGAGTACAGATACATAAAAAAAAATTATGGTTTAGTGTAGCAATTGGAAGGTGTGTGTGTGTGTGTGTGTGTGTGTGTGTGTGTGTGTATATGTATGTATATATATATATATATATATATATATATATATATATATATACATATATACACACACATAGATATACACACACACATATATATTGTTTGTGTCTTTCGGCTTTTCCCGGTTAGGGGTTGCCACAGTGGAACTCCGGTCCACTAATGATTGGTAGTTGATTTTTATGTGCCGAGTTACCAGCCCTGACGCACAACCTTCAACGAAGGTACGCCCATTCACGCATGTCTCCACGCAGAAGACGCTGTAGCTGAGAATCGAGCCGGACAGGGTCTTAATGTGAGGCGACAACGCTACCGCAGCACCACCACCGTGGGTCGCACACACACACCCATATATTTTATATATATATATATATACATATATATATATATATATATATATATATATATATACATACATATACATATACACACACACACATTTTTTTCTCTATCCTTCTAATGCCATTTTATGGTAACTACTACTGTGATAAAAACCTAGGCACTTGTAGAAGCCCTATGTGATTCGTCCATGACACCTAATAAAAATGAATTTACAGAATGTCATAAACCCAAACATAAATGTACACATTCTCAGAACCAACTGCTCTCTACATCAGCAAAGTGCGTTGTATTCCACTGTAGAATAACCATTAGCAGAAGGAACTTTATTTTAGAAAACAAACCTTGAGAGTAAAATAAAAATACAGAATCATTTTAAAATTCAAATTTGTTAAACTCCTATGTAATCAGTAAACTGTTCTTTTGAAACAAATTGACTAACAGAAAAACTCCACTTAATGATTCAAACAGGTTTAGTACTGTCCACTTAACGACTGAAGCAATTAAATTTCCAAAGCACTGTAAGAAAGGTACAAAAAGAGGTTTCTGTCGTTTGATACAAACAATCTCTTTTTACTAGTAATAGGCAAAAATGCTTCAGGCACAACCATAAATTCACAAATTCCAGTCTAAGGCAAACATTAAGGTATATGGAGCCAGTTATTTACATACACCTGTTATGGTCTGACTCAACAAATTTGTGGCTATCCCCTCCCTCTTCAAATTTGTGGCTATCCCCTCCCTCTTCATTTAAGTGTCAGTTCTGAGCTGTTCTCCATGGTGCTGCCACTATAATATATGGTAAAACTGTGTTTACACTGGCAGCAACAACTCGTACAAAGTGTCAAATCCTCCAAGGGGAAAATATGCCTGTGGTACTATTCAACACACCATCAGCATCTGAAATGCCAGGCACTATTACTTTGATGTACTGGCTCATCTTTCTTACTTCTAAGCTGCTCAGTCCAAAACACGCAGCACTTTATACAAAATCCACTATAAGAAAATAACAGTAAAATAATAGCCACCAAGTATTACTTGTAAGTTAAATATTTATCAACATTCATGCACAGTAGGAAGATGATGGCATATGTCCTTTTAAAACAGCAATAAGCTCCAAAGTGAGATTGCAGCAAACAGGAGATCAGAAACATTTCTACAGCACAGATGGCTTCAGCAGAAGGATATTATACATGCTGCTGCCCCCCCCCCCCCCCCCCCACACACACACACACACCAGTCATACAAATTATCAAAGCAAGAGTTGGTAGGCTAAAAACTTGTTCACCAACACATTTTTAGAAATTTTTTTTGTTTTAGTTTGGCATTTAAATACAACCAAATTGATATGCTAATATAAGAGTATAATGCAGAACATGGACACATTTTGTCTTAGTCAAAACTTCAATATTGCACCTGGGAGCCAGGGAGACCTAAACTGCTAACAACTGTGACACCCCACATAATGAAAGAACATACTCCTGCAGACTGTCAGGCTGACAGCTAGGAGTTGGCAAAGCAATCCAGTAGCGCAGACTGTGGGGAGGGGGTTGCCTAGCCACTGCATAAGAAATATGAACTAAGGACAGTGTCACTAGACATGTGCAAGAATCTGAAGATAGAAAAGGAAAAGGAAAGCACTGGCAATTACATCCAAAACATCACCGCCTACTTTCTGACTTGATTCCACCATTAAATAAATAAAATAATCCTTTGATACGTTTTAATTTATACTACTTAACAAGAAATGGAAGTTATGTACTTACCACAATGTTCCATGTGTGTTGTCCATCTCGCCTTCATTCTTCACTGGTTGGGTTCGGAACTGATCTTCGGTTCCGACTCGGCCTTATACAAAAGCTCGAGGCTGTATCCCTATCCCATCATGCCCTAGGAAAGCTCCACAGATCTTGTTTGCTGATATAACCATAAGTAACAATAAAACTTATCTAACTTGTAGAGTAATGAAGAAGGTCAGAGAACATTTGTTTCCAACTGTGACCGCTCTGTCCTCCAGGAGCCAAAGGCTGGGGGAAGGAGGGTGGGATATGAGAATGAAGGTGAGATGGACAACACACATGGGACATTATGGTGAGTACATAACTTCTTTATGTGATGTTGTCCTATCTCGCCTTCATTCGTCACTGGCTGGGACAACATCCCTAGCACCATGTTTCTTGGGTGGCTCACGAGAGAAAGTTCTTCAGAACAGTGGACCCAAAGGAGGCCCTGTTCCTGGAGGCCAAATCCACTTTGTAATGAGTGATAAAGGTATGTGCCCTTGCCCATGTAGCTGCAGAACAAATAGTGTCAACTGGTAGTCTAGCTCGAAAGGCCGAAGAAGTTGGTATGGCTCTTGTAGAATTACCTTTGACTTTAGACAAGATCTTTGTTGTGAGATTTGTAGGTAAAAGTACTCTGATGGTCATTTTGAAAGTGTGACTTTAGATACAGGAGTACCTTTCTTAGAGTCTGAGAATGAAACAAATAATTGATCAGATTTTCTAAAGTCTTTGTTCTATGCAAGAAGAAGCGTAATTGCCTATGTACATCCAGTTGATGTATATTCTAACTTGTTGCCATAGGTGGGGAAAAAGACTGGTTGCTCTACAGATTGATTCAAATTAGACTCTGACTATAATTTTGGTAGGAAAGATGAGTTTGTTCAAGGGGATACTCTGTCTTTGTGGAAAAGCATGTAGGGGGGCTTTACAGATAATGCTTGTAGCTCTGAAACTCTTCTAACAGAAGTGATGGCAATCACGAAAATTGTTTTCCATGTCAAAAACTTTAGATCACAGGATGATGCAGGTTCAAGGGGGGGATCAAATGTGACAAAACATAGTTTAGGTCCCATGATGCTGGAGGAGTCTTAATGGGTGGTCTTAATAAAATAGTGCCCTTCAGCAAGGCTTTGCATAGTCTGTCTGACATCAGATTAGTGCCTGATTCACTTATATGAAAATTAGATATCGCTGCTAACTGAACTTGAATAGTGGCTGCAGCTGCGCCTTCACTGAATAGCTTTGTCAAAAATTCAAGAATGGACCCTATAGGTGCAGAAAAAGGATCAATGTGGTTATTTAATGCCCAGGAAGGAAATCTTTTTCATTTGCTCATATACAACTTCCTCATTGAAGCCTTATGAGACGAGATCAAGATATGTTTCACAGATGAAGAGAAATTAGGGAACTGACAATTAGGGTTTGAAGAGAGGGAGGAATGGAGCATCCCTGATGCATGAATCACAAGGTCCGGAACTGGGTCCAGAACCCATGGCTCCTCCTGGAGAGGAGGCCAAAGGAAGAGGAACCAGATCTGATGAGGCCAGTATGGAGCGACAAGTATTAAGTTCCTTTCCAATAAGCTGGCTTTCTGAAGAATTTTGGTATCAAGGGAAAGGGAGAGAAGGTGTACAGGAGACCCGAGGGCCAATCATGTAACAGTGCATCCCTTGGTGCCTTTCCCGGAGGGAGATTAGGGCAAAAAAGCTGCTGCATTTAGCATTTATGGACGAGGCAAAAAAGTCAGAGCAAGGCTGGCCCCATTTGCAGAAAATCATCTCCGCTACTTCCTGTTTTAGGGACCACTCGTGAGGCATCAGAACTGCTCTGCTGAGTTTGTCTGCTATCACGTAGGATTTCCCTGGGATGTGCACTGCTATCAGAAAGCACTGGGAAGAGGTAGCCCACTGCCATACTCTCAGAGCCTCTCGACAAAGGGGGTACGACCTGGTTCCTCCTTGTTTGCTTATGTACCAAAATACAGTTGTGTACACTTAACATAAATGTAGATGTTCGAGTGTCTTCACTGTTGCAGTCATGACTGTAGGGTTCTCCCCTGCCGGCAGGCAGTCCTCAGTCGGCCAGAATCCCAAAGTCTGGGTCTGGCGTCGGCTATTCAGCCATGCTCCCTGACCTCAGAGTGCCAGGAGTACAAAGCTGACAGCCGACGCCATGTTCTCCAGTTTTTCTTGCCCCAGATGTCAGGTGCTCCAAAATGAGTAAGATCCCATACCCTTTGCAAATACACCTCAAAAGAAGGGTGAAGAAGGGAACCACACAAAAGAAAAAATAAGAGGGGACAGGAGGGAGGGAAACCCAGACTGCAACAGTGAAGACACTCGAACATCTACATTTATGGTAAGTGTACACAACTGTACTATGTTCATCGTGTTTCACTGTTGCAGTCATGACTGTAGGGTTGAATCCCAAAGCAGAATAAAAGGGAGGTGGTCATAAAGAAGAGGGGGCGGCTAAAAGGCCCTGCAAGACTGCAGAAGCAAAGCCTGCCCTAGACTTAGAGTATAGAGGTAGATTGTAGAGCTTGGAAAAAGTATGCACTGAACTCCAAGTTGCAGCTTCCAAAATGTCTTTGGTAGGAACTCCCCTGAGGAAGGCAGCTGAAGTAGCAGCAGCTCTGGTAGAGTGAGTCCTTATACTCCCTGGGATTTGCTTTCCATGGTGTGAATAACAAAATCTGATTCTATGAGCAATCCATTTAGAAATGGTCCGTTTTTAAATGGCTTTACCTTGGGAACTTGAAGCATAAGAAACAAACAATTGCTCTGATTTCCTGATGCCCTTGGTTCTGTCCAGGTAAAAACGTAGTTGTCTGTGTACATCCAAGGAATGCAAGATCCTTTCCCCCTTATTTTGAGGACTGGGGAAAAAAGTTGGCAAGTGAATAGTTTGATTTAAAGCCACTTTGGAAACCACCTTAGGCATGAAAGTAGGACTAGTCCTTAAAGACACCCTGTCTTGATGAAAAATAATATAAGGTTCCACAGCCATGAGAGCTTGCAACTCCGAAACTCTCCTGGCAGAGGTCAGAGCTAACAGGATGGCTGTCTTCCAAGAGAAAAACTTGATGTCAGATGTGGCAGCAGGCTCAAAAGGAGGTAAGGTGAGTTTTTCCAGAACATAGTTGAGATCCCAGGCAGGAATGGGTGGAGATCTAGGGGGCCTTAGGTTCTTAGCTCCTCTGAGAAACTGTCTCATGAGCTGGTGGGAAAAGATTGGAGGGTCTGTATTATAATGAGCAGAAATAGCAGAGGCATGTATCTTTATGGAAGAAAGAGAGACCCTTATGTAAGAGGTCTGTCAGGTAAAGTAAAATCAAAGGAATGTCAGGAATAAGAGGATCCGAATCCTGAGCCTGCATCCAGGAGCAAAATCTTTTCCATTTTCCTGCATAAGATTTTCTAGTGCTAGGCCGTCTGGTTTCTAAAATGACATCCATAACCTGCTTGGGTAGGAGAGAATGAATCATAGACCCTGAATTAACCAGGCCGCCAGGCTGAGGGTTTTGACATGGGAGTGCAGAACCTGACCCTGGTGTTGGGACAGAAGGTTCGGGGTCTGTGGTAAAACCCAAGGGGGCTCCAGAGAAAGGTTTTTCAGTGTTGGGTACCAAAACTGTCGAGGCCAATTTGGGGCCAGCAAAATTATCATCTTGGGCTTGTCCTGTTTGATCTTTAATAACACCCGTGGAAGAAGAGGTAGAGGCGGGAAGGCATACCCCGAGAGGTTTCGCCAACTGAATGATAGTGCATCCACTTTCCAAGCTAGTTCGTGGAATGTCCTGGTGCAAAAAATCTGTAGTTGATGATTGAGGTGGGATGCAAAGAGGTCTATGTGAGGACATCCCCAGACTGCTGTAATCATCTTGAATATTTCGGTGTCCAGCATCCATTCGTGTGGATCCGACAGGTTTCTGCTCAGACTGTCTGCCAGGAAGTTTTGCTTCCCTGGTAGAAACTGAGCTTGAAGTTCCAATTTGCAAGCTAGAGCTGTGTTCCATAGATTCATGGCTAGTCTGCAAAGGGGATAGGAATGTGATCCCCCTTGCTTGTTTATGTACCACATAACTGTGGTGTTGTCTGTCCGTATCAGTAGTTGTCCTGGTTGTAGAAGATTCCTGAAGGCCAATAGAGCGTTCTGAACGGCTAGCATTTCCTTTAAATTGATGTGCAGGTGCTTCTGATCCTTTGTCCAAAGGCCCTGCAGACAGTTGCCCTGCAAATGGGCTCCCCATGTATAATCTGAGGCGTCCGTGGTTAGTATCTGACTGGCTGGAGGCAGACTGAAGGATTTCCCTTTGTTTGGAGTACATGCCTTGGACCACCAAAGGAATTCCTTTTGAAGACAAGGCAGGACGGTGATCTGTATGTCTAAACTGTGGCAATGCTGAGACCATACACTTTTTAGGTACCACTGTATTTTCCTCATATGTAGTCTTGCATATGGTACGAGAAGGATACAGGAGGCCATGTAACCAAAAGCCTGCAGGAATTTCCTTGCAGATAGCTGAGTTAATGTTGCCAAGGTTTTGAAAGTAGAAGCCAGCTGTAATTGTTTTTCGTATGTCAGAAATGCCATCTGGGTTGTAGTGTTTAGAAGAGCACCCAGAAAAGTTATCTGTTGCGAGGGTGTCAAATTTGACTTTTTTATGTTTACAGTGAATCCCAGGAACTTGAGAAGTTTCTGAACAAATTCTAGATGCTGGAGTAAGACATCCTTGCTGTCTGCCTGAATAAGACAATTGTCCAGATAAGGGTAAATGTGAATTCCCTTGAGTCTGCAATAAGCTACTACTAGAGCCAGGCACTTGGTGAAGACCCTGGGCGCAGTAGATAATCCAAAGGGCAGCGCAGAGAATTGATAATGCTTCGATCCGGCCTTAAACCTGAGGTATTTTCTGCAGTCCTGCCTGATGGGAATGTGTAAATAAGCCTCCTTTAAATCCAAAGTTACCATCCATGCATTTTTGGTCAGCATTGGGAGTAGCTGCTGTAGAATAAGCATCTTGAATTTTGGTATTTCGAGAAAAGTGTTTAAGACTGACAGATACAGAATGGGTCTCCATGAATTTTGCTTTCTGGGGACTAGAAAGAGCCTCAAGTAAAAACCTTGTCCCATTTCTGAAAGTGGAACAGTTCTATGGCTTTCATAGCCAAGAGGGCTTCCACCTGGTTTAAGGCCTCTAACCATTGATGTTTTGGTAGATCTGGCCATCCGCTTGGTCTTGGTAGGGTATGAAAATGGAATTTGTAACCTCTTGAAACCACATCCAGAACCCACTTGTCTTGGGTTATACGAGTCCAATTTAGGTGAAAAAGAGAAAGTTTTTCTCCGAGAGGGGCTTCCAGGCAGGAAGTTCCTGCAGCCCAACAGAGGGAGTCATTGAGCCTGTTTTCTGTGAGCTGCGGCCTGTCCTCTCCTCCCCTAGGGGTGGAAGCAGTCCACTATCTTGGTCTATAAGAGGCTTGCGTTTCAGGCCTTCCTCGGGAGCGTCTGTATCTACCCCTCTGAGGCCTGTCTGAATTGGGAAAGGACCAATTTTTGTAGGCCAATTCCTACTAAATCTGGGTGGCTGTACTTGTAAGAAATCCTTAACCGTTTGCATGGATTTTGCCTTGTCCTCCATCTTCTTTATCACCTCTTCAGCCTTAGATCCAAACAAAACATTATGCTGAACAGGAGCATCCAATAACTTGGCTTTTACTTGATCTGGCAAGTTTTGTTCCTTTAACCAAGCATGCCTTCTAATGACTGTACCAGAGGGAGCAGCCTTACAAGAAGCCTCCAAGGCATCAAATCCACAGTGTAAACCATGCTTCCCAACTTGTTCAGTGGCATGCATTAAGTCATGTAATTCCTTATCATCTGCACAGGCGGAAATGGAAGTTAGCTTTTGTTTCAAAACAGGCAGAAGAAATTGCTGGTATTTCAGCATATGAAATTGACAGTTTAAAGCCCTAATAGATAAAGTAGCTGAAGTGTACACTTTTTTGCCCCATCTTTCTAAAGATCTGGAATCCTTCTCAGTGGGAATGGGGTTCTTAGCAGAAGCGGCCTTAACCCCCTTAGGGCCCTGAGAAATGGTTTCAGGATCAGCAGTTGTATAAGAACTGGTGAGAATCAGGAACCCTATAATATCTGTCTGGCTTAACAGGAGCTGGAGGAAAAGAGTCAGGAGTTAAGTTAGCCTCCGAAAAAGCATCATCCACAATATCCAAAATAGGAGGAATAGCCAGGGGTCTATGTTGGGGAAGAAGAAGAAAATCCCTTAGTCTTTTCTTAGATTCCGAGTACTCCTGTCCTTCCCAGTGAAAATGTTCCCTCATTTCATGCAAAGTTTCCCCAAAAGAGAAATCCTCAGGGAGAGAAGCTGAAGGAATGGATTCCTCAGCATCAGAATCCTCATAAGGAGGGAAAGAATATTCCTGGTCAGAAGAAGAAACTGAAGAAACAGAAGCCTGATCAGAGGAGTCATAATACACTTCCTGCCTTGGCCTTTTATCTGGAGGGGGATGTGAACCCCTAATCATAGTAAGTAATTCCTCCGCCATCTTAAGTAACTGTTTCTGAGACTTGGGTGCCGAATCAGAAGAGGCCTGGGCTGCAGTCTTTGATTTGGAAGGAGTCTTTGCCTTTGCCTTTATTAGAAGCTGAGCAGGCCTGAAAACCCCTTCGGAAGCCGGTACCTGCACAGCCGCTCTGGACCCATCCGAAGGAGCATTGTCCGAAGGGTCCTGCAACAGAAATATTCAAAGGCCTAGTTGGCTCCTCGTGGGAGTCCGTTTCAGCTATCGGTTCCAAAATGGCCGATGACAGGGGCTGCAAAAGCGCCTCACTGACGACGGCTGAACCTGAAGCTGGCTCTGCTTGTACAACATCGTCTGATTTGGACCTCGGAGGCCTGTCTTTATCCTTGCGTCGTTTGTGAACTTCGGTAGCCGGAACCATATCAGACGACATTTTGTAATTAAAACACCTACCGAAGTAATGAAATGCAAAATCGTTCCTTCGTTTAATCGTACGTTGATTGAATCTAGCACAAAACCGACAACTAGCTACATCGTGGTCAGGGCCTAAGCAAGGAATACAGTAAGAATGGAAATTCTTATGAAGTATTTGCTTCCCACATGAAATACAGTTATTAACTTTTTCTGACATCGGACTGGAGCAAGAAAAAAGTTTCCCCAACGGGGTACTTAGCTTTGAGTAGGAGAAGAAAGTCTTCGGACTGAAGTACGTTTATAAAAAATTGTCAGGAGTCAGCCGACCGGCACTTGCGAACTGCTATCACCGCACGGCAAGAAAGACTGGAGAACATGGCGTCGGCTGTCAGCTTTGTACTCCTGGCGCTCTGATGTCAGGGAGCATGGCTGAACAGCCGACGCCGGACCCAGACTTTGGGATTCTGGCCGACCAAGGACTGCCTGCTGGCAGGGGAGAACCCTACAGTCATGACTGCAACAGTGAAACACGATGAACATCTGACATGTTTTCTGTCTGTATTGCAACAGTTCCCACTGGAAGAGAGTCCTGAAATGCTTGCAATGCTAAAAGCACCGCTCTCATCTCTAGGATATTGATGCGCAAATGGGCCTCGTGACTCCCACTGGCACAGCTATAGAGTTGATATCTCATCTGAGTGGCTAAGCCAAGACCTCCAGCACCCTCACTGTCTAACCAGTGCTTTGTGTCCCTGCCCAAGTAGGTAACACACACAATCTTTGAGGTTTGATTTACACACACCTGGGAAAGGCCGGCACAGGTTTACTAGCTATGCCCCCTTTTGTCCAGACTATAAGGTAGTTATCACTGCCACCAGCCAACTCCTTATCAGCTACTTTAAGGCCTTCAACAAAGGGTGTCCAATCTTACTCTGTAATATTAATACAAATGGTAGTTTGACCAAGAACAAGGCTATTAAGGAGTGGTCCACACAGCATCACCAAATAAATATTCAAGCACTCTCAAAACTTAAAATATCTCTAGACAGATCAGTCACAATGAAAGGTTTAAATATATTTAATAACAATAAATAATAAAACAAGAAAATATGCTGTATATAATCACAGTGACATCGGAGTTCAAAATCCAGGAAATATTTAAAATAACATTGCAGGACAGTCTCAAAGAAATGCAAATATCTAAACTAAGCTTTGCATTATTCCTGACTATATCCAAAAGAATTTTACTGGTCCCTAGAAACTTACTTCATCAGAGCGAGGCAGATCTGTGGTGAATGGTTCTTGTTAGGTCCAAGACACAATAGAGAATGTACTCTCTCTCTCTCTCACACAGAGTTCTCATATCTCAAATATTACTGCTGGGACAGCTTGCACAATAACACCATTTCTTGTCATCTGACTATCCCATGTGAAACCACCACTGCTGGAATCTGGCAGTATTTAGCATTTACCTGTGAAAATACATAGACCTCATATCTTTGACAGATGCTGGAAATCGTATAACAATTGTATTCCTTCATACTTTCGGAGATCGTAATTAGCTCATTGTGAGAACAATACAGAAAGCTTCTCAGCACAGACATTATGTCTCCAGCCTAGCCTATACGTTAATTTAATTTATGCTATTTTTCTGGAGTTAACCTCCTATACTTCAGTTTCCACTGTGAAAATATATACATTTTAACAGTTACAACAGTGCATGCACACTTCTGTTCTATTCCAGCAGGGCACACTGTGGTTATATTTTAAGCACAAGCACTTTATAAAATAACCTTTTAACACACATCTGTACAGACCAGTTTGATATACACATGACATGCAGTTCTAATACATTTGTAACACAAGCATCTTATATAGATCATGTTGATATTCACAAATGACATACAACTATTTACAAAATTCCAGACAGCTGTGCTGGCAGTATCTCCCTTTGTCATAAATGTCATCTACACTTAATGTGAAGATATAGTGAAGCTACTGGCTAAATTTAACTAACGTTACCCCTCCCTCCCTTCTGTCTGTCCCTCAAGATACAACTGAAACTGCCTCACCTCCAGCTAGCACACAAGACCTAAAAGTCCTAAAAGCACTATCAAAATTAAAAATACTAGATTGATGGGTCCTGATAATATCCCTGGATGCATCTTAAACAGCACAAAGCCTTTATAGCCACACCCCTAACACCATCATTCAATCTCAGCTTCCATACAGGTTTTGTGCCAAGTGAATGAAGAATAACTATGGTCACTCCCCTGCATAAAGGAGGACCCTTCACAGACCCATCAAATTAAAGACTCATAAGTTTGACTAGCCTTGTATGCAAAGCATTGGAGAGACTTACCATGGAATTAGTCCATCAGGACATAGGGAACCTCCAAACACTGGACCTGTCTCAGTTTGGATTCATCAAGGACAAGTCATGCTTACTCAACTGATTTTTTTTTTAAAAGTCACCAAAGTAATGGATGAAGGCAAAACAGTACAATAAGCACACCTCGACCTGGCCAAAGTTTTTGACACAGTTTCCCATTCAAACATAGACGAAAATCTAAATAAGCTGGGAATAAACCCCTGTTGTCACCCACTGGAATGCCCACTGGCTCACAGATTAGGATGCATATAATCAAAACAGGTACGTTACCTCCACAAAAAAGACCAGACATCAGTGGTGTCCCCCAGGGTTCTGTGCTGGGACCCCTTCTGTTTGGCATCTACTTTTCTAAAGTAAAACCAATACCAAAGGGTTCTGGCTGACTATGTTTGCAGATGACTGCAAGCTACGAGCCGTCATTCAGCACCCCAGATTAATCAGCCATCCTGCAGGAAGGTTTGTCTCAAATAAATATAGGTGTTCTTTACTCTTTGAAGGCTTTTGGTCGAGGTGCTAAGTCTATTAATAAATTGATTTTGTTTTAAGTTCGTGGTTGTTGTTTTTTATATTGTTTTCATTTTTTCCTTTGGTGGTTTTAATTTTGTCTCAAATAAATAACCTGTACCAAAATAATGGACTGAAACTAAATGCCAAAAAATTAATTATTGTATCCCTTGGGAAGTCATCTATGCAGGGAGCTACCATATTGACAATACACCCCTAAGACTTAACCCAGTTTTTCTGGATTTAGGAACTTATGTGGACAGTGAGCTAACTTTTGACCAACATGTGTCTATTGTTTTAAGAAAGTCATTCTATACTGCGCAGCTTATAAACAAAGGGATTGTGTCTTGACCTAGGGATGTCATTGCCCCCCCCTTTACTCAGTCCTAATTAGGCCAACCATTGAATATAATGCTTAATTTGTCATGCACCTGTCCAGACACATGCAACAACTGGAACACCCATAGAGATACCTTACTAAAAGGATACAAGCCCTAAACAACATGTCCTACATGGACTGACTCAAAGCCCCGTCACTACACTCAGTATCCTACAGAGTGCTAAGAGGTGACCTGTATCTGGCATACAAGGCACCACCAACCCATTACTGATGGATTTGCTGCTTATCAGATTTGGAGGGATAGGTGAACTGTATGCAGATTTATTTTATATCTGGTCATTCCATTCTGGAGACATTAAATATTCAGTTTTATGATTTTTTTCATTATCCCAAATACTATTCAAATCAAATTATGGTTTAATGGCCTGTCCCTTATAACTGTATCAGACATACTTGGCCTAAGGATCTAAACCTCTTCTGCAACATCAACAGAAAGATTTGGAGGGATAGGTGTATCTTGCAGAGGACACTACTGCTGTGAAACAGACTTCACATCCACACAAAATCAAAGTTCATCCCTGTCCACTTCAAGCACATCTTAGATCTATGGATGGAGACAGAATTTTTACCACAAGACTACCCCCTCTACTACTAATGGACAGAAGCAGCTCCTAAATGCTTCACCCATGCATGGTTCCCCTCAAATTATCTATAGTATAATCCCAGTTATTCTCATTAGTGAAAATATAGAATGGTCAACCATGGGATGGTTGCAGCCAATCTATAACCAAATAGGACAGGTTATTTTAAGCTCATAAAGGGGAAATTATCTAGGCTTAAAATGGTCCACAAGAGCAAGCTAGCCTAGTAATTACATATGAACCAATAAAATATAACATTCCTACACCATTAAAAGACAGTATAATGAAAAATCTGAATATTTTAAACACTTTCCTTACATTGCTGCACAATTAGGGGATACACCCGAATTTATAACAGAGGACTGAATATTAAGAATATACTGGAAAAAAGGAATGATGGTAAGAACGGGTTAAAAACAAAAAGGTACAATTATGTGCAGGTGCTGTTGCTTCTGTAACTATTTTTTTAAGGCACTGTTGTTAAATTAAGTAGATATGGTACTGTATAGTATATGGGCTACTGCAACTGTAACACTTGTGAAGTAGTTATCTATCATCTTCTTCTTTCAGATTTTCCTGTTAGGGGTCGCCACAGTGGACAACAGTCTGCAGATCGATTGGCAGTGAGTTTTACTGTCTTGAGTGGCCAGCCCAACACCAAACCTTCCATAGGAAGGCACACACATGCAAACACTCACACCTAGGGCCAATTTAGAGTGTCCAATCTACCTGCAGCATGTCTTTGGGATGTGGGAAATATTCAGAATGCCCAGGATTTTATGTGGGGAATATTGAGGTGCAGCAGTTAGTATTGTCTCACAGCAAGAGGTTCTCTGGTTCGATTCTTGTCTGGGGTGCTTGTTTGTGGAGTCTGCAAGTCCTCCCTGCAGTCATGTGGGCTTCCTCCAGGTGCTCCGGTTTCCTCCCACATTCCAAAGACAAGCAGTAGGTGGATTCGACACTCTAAACTGGCCATGGGTGCAGGTGTGTGTGCGAGTGAGTGGTACAGATGAACTACTACAGCAAGACTAGCCATGCGACAGTGTAAGCCTTGGCTTGAGATGATTGTCAACGATGAAGTGACACCTCAACCATATGTGCAAAATGGGAAAAGGGGCTGAGGATGGATGGATTGAAAAACCCTTAAAAAAACAAATGTATGGACATACAAACAACATTAATATAAGAGATACTATCAGAGTTTTAAGTAAGGCATGCCATTTGTTGGAAGGACTATAAAAGTTTCAGTTTTGTTATAATCAAGAAAGTAGAAAACAATACAAAGAATGGACCCTGGGAATATATTTCGGAAACCAATCAATATATATACATGGCAATTAAGACCAAGAACCAATATGAACGTTTAAGGTTTCAATTATAAGTTTTTTTTGTTTTTTTTTTAAGATTAGGGCAGCTAAGCTGCAACACTTTTACACTGTTCTATTAGACTTTACATTTTTTAAACTTCAGCATTCAATTCATCCAGAGTTTAGACAATCAAGTGTTGTAGATCATGTGAAAATTAAGACAAGGATCAAATTATTTACGTTATAATAGTCACTGCAATACGTTCTTACTTAATCCCATATTTTAAAGGATCGTTTTCTTTTTGTGTCATTTGGATTATCAACAGGTAGCAATTCGTGTGTAATATTGGTAACAAAAGTTATAGAGGATTTTTTTTCTGAATCTTTCTAAGGTGTTAAAAGCTTGGCATAAGTACTCATCATGAGTCATTAACCCATAATGAGATTGGATTGAGGGTTTTTTTAAATGGGAAGGCTGAACTGGGATTTCCAGATCCTAAGCAAGTCTAAATGCTGAAAGCCTTGATCTGTAACTGACCCTGTTTAGTGTTTGTTTTTTTGAACTGTATGCAGATTTATTTTATATCTGGTCATTCCATTCTGGAGACATTAAATATTCAGTTTTATGATTTTTTTCATTATCCCAAATACTATTCAAATCAAATTATGGTTTAATGGCCTGTCCCTTATAATTGGTGAATTTAAGTCTGCATTGTTTAACTTTGTTTTTTGGCTGCGTTCGTTTTAAAACTGTGACGGGATCTGAAGGACAACATGAGGTTGTGGTATGTTTGAAAACAATTGGCAAACATGGTTGGAAATCTCACTATACTGGTTCAACAATTAATTTAAACACAGATGGTGTCATCCAATCAAAATAAAACGGTGGTTCAGAGTCCCAGGGACGTTCAGTAGAACAGCCTGTCAGATCCACTTACAAGGATAAGGTAAAACGTGACTTCAATATCAACTATTTTAACATTGTTAATAATAATGTGGATCTGCCACCTCTGTAGAATTGTTGTAACACAACAGTCAGGTGGGCCATTAATAGGAAGGAAACAAAAAAAATGGCAAGAGGTCAAGTCACTCAAGCTGTCTGGAAAATAGTTACATAAATGTCATAACCTTACAAATAGAAAATAGTTATTTCAAAGAGTGAATAACTAACAACATTGTCCCCAAATGTTTACAGTTTGGAACTATCCTAATGACAATAAGGAAGGAAGTAAACTGTACTGTAAAAGCTTATATCCTTATTTGAACATTTTGGATTTGTATCGATGGAACTCTATCAAAAACATCAGAACCATTGAGATAGAAATTTCTATGTTAGGTGGAAAACAGAATACATTGTTTCAGTCTCATAAAACAGTATGGGGATATATTTAAAAAGGTGACAAAGAATTCAGAGATCAACATGGCACAGAAAAAAAAATTGGATGGAGATAGAAGGGAGTACAGAAATGCCCAGGGAATGTAGGCACAGGGATTAGTAACAAAGGTGTAGAATTAAGCAAAGGAGGAGATGAAGACAGAGGAGAGCCTCTTTAGGAGTACAACTCTATGCCAAATTTTCCCCAATGGCAACAGCGCATAACAAATTGCAACATTTTTTTCAAACTACAAGACTTATCTCCAATCTAGTAGCTTCGTCCAATTCGAAAATCAGGAAGAATCAAGGACAATACAGGCAGAACTGCAATTACAGCTACAATTACTGAACTGTTTGGCTGACTTACTTATGGGAGGGCAAGGTACTGTTATACATAAATAAAAAAATACTATTTACAATTATACCTCAGCTGCGAGCATACATAGGTTCACAGGTTCATACTAGGCTATCTGCCCTAGGGCATTTATAACATTTTCATTTTTGTACCACCTCTCAACTGCCCGGATTTCACAGAACGTCCATTTTTTTGCCTCATTGTTTTGGTGTGTTCCTCATAAAATGTGTGCCTTTCTGGCAAATCACTAAAGACTAAAGTCATTAAATGAGAGAAATTTGAGTTTAAGACTTCATATCCTTCATAAAAACATTCTAATTTTATAACAGCAATATTTAAAATCTGCCCTTATTTTTGTACCTTTGACACCCCCATCCATTATTTCAGGTTTTGTCCAGATGTCTTGTACTCTGAGGTTGAAAAGTATGTGTAGACTTAATTTTGTTCCTACTAACAGACTACATATTATTTACTTGTTTGTGTTCGTTTTCCAGGGTAGAGCACCGGTCTCCCTGGACCTTTTTCAGACTCAGCCCAGGAGCAGTCTCTGGTTAACTGACTTGCTCAGAGTAGCACAGTTATGAAATGGAAGCTCAGGGAATCAAACCTTGTACCACTGGACCACAGGAAATATCTTGTTAACAGCTCCTAAATCCTCTAAGTCAAGTGCCAATAGTATTATTATTGTTATTATTAAACAACTATTGTTAACAACTTACTTGAACTGAAATGTTTTGTACAAAATATTTTTCTATCATGTTTTCATATAAATATTCTGAAAATAAGCAATTATTACTAAAAAAGATCAATTTACCTATCCCTTTAAACATATCTGAAGAAATGGCTGAGAATAAATTAAAGGCTTTATATTCAGTATGGAAACTCAGGGCTTGAGACAAATTTAAAAGATCCTGAATTACCTTTTTTAAACAAGAAACATCTGTTAAATTATTACATATGACATAGACAGTCATACATTTATATAAATGAAAAAATAAAACATTGAGAACTCATTGCACTCCCAGAAAATATGCTCCTAGTTACCACTTTCTTCCCCATCACACCTCCAACATTTGCTGTCTACCTGACGAAAAATTCTTTGGAGTCTACTTGGGGTATAAAAACACCTATGCAAACACATAAGCATATATCCTATATCTTCTAGACATTCTTGCACATTTGGGACATGTACATAAATCTCCCATTGTTTATTTGTGAATTGCTTATCCAGTCTCTCTCCTCAATCCTTCTAATCTCCGATTCTTACAGTCATCATGCAATATTTTGTATACTCTACTAATTATTCCTTTCTGTTTTAGATTCTACTAAAAACTCCACCAGTGCTGTTGTTTCGCTTAGGATCCACTATTTCTTTCTCTTTGACTATACTCCAATATCAATTCTTGACAGGGAAGGCAATCTCTAGCCAGCAGTCCAAATAAATTCTTGACCTCTGCCCATTCTATTACCGTTCTCTGTTACTTGTTCCCCAATACCCTGGTTCTTTTACCAGTTTTCTCCAATAAATTCCAACCCCGCTAGCCTACTGTGTCTATCCCCTAACTGCAGTCATCCCAATCAACAGACTTTCCTTTTCCATTTCCGTGCTGGCTTAGTTCTTAGAATACTTTCTGCTACTTTATGAATATAATATTCTGCATGGTTATTGTTATTTTCCTTAAGGATCTGCATCCAAAATCCCAGTTTCTCCTTGTTTCTTAAGCTTCCCCTTGCTTGTTTCATCATCATCCCTTTCTACTTTGAATCATAGGTTTCTACTTGTGCTAGATATAGACGCCTTAACTGTGTAGCTCTGAAATACCCCTTCAAATCGGGTAATCCCAAACAGCCATGTTCAATTAGTAAAATTAGCTTATCCCACTTGACTCTTGCCATCTTCCCCTCCCTGACAAAATCCTTCAGCTCTTTATTAATCGCTATCCACAACTTCTCCTCTGGTTGATAAAAAAACAAGCCTGACCTGTGTATAAAATGAAAGGGCCTAAAAACATTTTAACTGCTTGTATCGTATTATCCATATAACAGAGCCTTCAGTTTCTCAGTTTTTGTATTGCATTTTTAATCTCTTCCCACATACCCTTAGCTGCCACACCAAAATCCTTTTAAACCCATACTCCCAAGTACTTCATTTTATCATGTTCCCATACATATGGATAGTTCTAAACCAATTTGTATGTGGGTACATAACTGACAGCTATTGTTTTTGTTTTAGCTTCGCTAATTTTGTATCCCGAAAAGATATGAAAGTGCGTCAAAATGTTCCACAACACAGAAATGTCCTTTTCTGGTTTTATCAAATATAAAATATCATCTGCAAATAGACAGAGCTTTTCTTGACTACCATACCAATTACATGCTTCATCTCTGAGTCTTGTATTTTCTTTGCCAATGGTACTAAATACACTGCAAATAACAAAGGGGAAAAAGGACACCCCTGCCTGATTCCTCTCCTCAAACAGAAATTATCAGAGAGGAACCCACCCACTTTAATTTTCGCCTCTGATCCCTCATATAGCCTCCTAATCAACATTATAATTTTATCAGGGAATGCAAATGGTTACATTGCCCTGCTCAAACACTCCCAGATTACTCTGTCAAATGCTTTCTCTGCATCAAGACCCATCAACAACAGCGGTTGTTTCTTGCATTCAGCTACCCTCTGGATCATCAGTATTCTGTTAATGTTGTCAAATGTTTGCCTCCCCTCCACAAAACCACAGTGATCCATGTCCATCAATTTTGGTGTCACCTTTGCCATTCTTTTAGCCATTATAGACACAAACACTTTATAATCATGGTTTAGGATTGGAATGGGCCTGTATGAAGCTGTATCTGATGGCTCTTTCCCTTCTTTAGGTATTACAGCCACCGCCACTTTCATCCAGGATGTTGGTGCTTCTCCTCCTTTTAAAATACTGTTAAACAAAATCTTCCAGATCTTTATCAGTTTTTTCCCTCCTAGCTTCAAACTTCCACAGGGATATCATCTATTCCTGGGGACTTTCCTGTTGATTGGTTATACATCATCACCAATTTTTATCTCATCTCCTCCTATCCTAACTATTAGTAATTGAGCCTCATCTACATCAAATCTTGGCATATTTAATTCTTCCATAAACATTTCCGTTGTACCGTTTCTTGATCTCCACATTTCTCTGCTTTATACAGACTTTCATAAAATTTCCGAAATATTTCTAGCACCTCTACAGAATCTCTTGGTATCTTCCTTGTTATAGGCTCCCTAAGCTTAGCAAAACCCTTTCTTTCTGTTGCCTGAGCCACTGCACTAAAAGTTTTTGTGCTCTAGTACTATTATCAAAACACAGTTGCTTAACAGCAATCTTTCTAAACTTGTGCATGTTACTGAGGATGAATTAAATTTGTTGGCACAAACTATCAAAGAATATTAGCATCAGAATTATGAAGCCCAGTAAACGGAAAGGATAATTAAAATGGACATGACTAATTACAACCATAAGATCTGCAATATTCTGAATGGCTTTCACACTTATCAAACAGTTTCACTGAATGTATTAACCATCTTTCCAGAGAATAAACAACTTTAGAAGACTTGTTGATGCAGAAAGTAACCAGCATAAAGTCAGACATAGCTAAACCCAAATTTCCAACAAGGTTCAGTATACAAATCACCTTTATGCCCTATTGTTGATGCAGGGGGTCTATGACTCAGCCATTCACAATTCACATTAACTGATTAAATCAATCTTTAGTATTTTACATATTAACCAAGAGATTTTTTTAAATTGTTTAGGTCCCCCACAGTATTTTAAGGAAGATTTTTTTTTTGTGACAGGAGATGTGGTCAATCTTTTTTCTTCAATTTCATTTAAAGTAGTAATATAGTGGTTTGAAAAATGTTAATTGATGGAAAATTGTTGAATAACCTACACCTGTACCCCGCTCTTATGCTAACCTGGTGATGGCTTGACAAGAAAAGCTTTTTTTTTTTTAGTAGTAATATATATACTGTTGGAACATATATTTTCACTACTTGGATGACATCTTTATTTTCTGGACAGACAAGACAAATTGATTGATCTTGTGAATTATTTAAATATTACAATGGAGTTTTTAATGTTTACATTTCAAATGGAATAAATAAAAAGGGCAATTTGTTTAGCACCAATGTCATTAGCATTAAATCTTTTTTGTTGATGAAATTACAAAATAAAAAAAAAATACATATACATTGGTGGAGAGAAAGTATACTGAGATGTTTATATACAACGGAATAAGTTCTGAATAAAAAAAGGACAGTCTTACCGGAGGCAGGGATGACCAGTACTAAGAGAAATGTCATTGAAATGTACGATTACAACAATGCAATTCTTATAAGATATAATGAAACTGCAACACCATTAGAAGACAGCATAATGAAGAACTGGAACAGTTTTAAATACTTCCCTGCAGTTGCTGCACAATTAGGGAGTATACCCAAGTTTATAATTAAGAAAGGAACGAATATTAGGAACACATTGGGAAAAATGAAGAACATCCATAACCAAGTGGTAAAACAAAAGACAGATAATGTAGACTTTGTAAATACAATTTACAAGGCAATGTCCTCTGATGAAGTGGATATTGTACTGTACAATGCATGGACAATTACAATTGCAACACCTGTGGAGTGGGTTTAGTTAAAAGTTCAATATGCAGGGGATTCTATGTGGGAAGTCTGAAAGAACGTTAAAATTTTAATTAGCAGAAGGGATACTAACAGTTCTTTAAGTAAGCATGCTTTTTGCTGAAAGCATTACAAAATGTTTCAATTTTTATAATTCAAAAAGTGCAAAAGGATCCCAGAGGTGGAACCTGAGAAGATATGTTCAACATCTTTAGAGCCAATAAGAAACCACGAGTTAAATAACTAGTTTTTGTTTAGGATTGTTTTTTAATTAAAGGCAGCTGAACTGTAACAGCTTTATTTGTAACTGGTCATTTTGTAGACATTAAATATTTGGTGAATTCACATTGGTTTGGTTTTGTGATTTTTCATCCTGCGGCATACTATTTAAGTGGTGTCCTGTCCATGGCAACTGAATTTAAATTGGCTTTGTTCAATACCAGTTTTTGGTCAATATCCATACACGTCTCTGCCATAGATACACACGTCTATACCCATACACATACGTTTATGAGCACACACATATCCATACATGCTCTTGCACAAGCATTAATCAGCAGGCAAAGGAGAGTAATATTGCTCAAATTGAATTCATCCTCGAGTCTTGATGAGTACGTTCATGAGGGAGACTCTGTTTTAAAAAATCTCACCAAGACAACAGTAATATACTGACTGTATTTTATATAGCAGTTATCATAGAAGTAGATTAAAAAATAAAAAAGACAGCTGGGTGCACAAGTCCCAGGATTAAAGAAGTGCCCAATTCTAGTAGGCAAACTTGTGCAAACACTGGGAAAAATGAGAAACACAGAACCCTCAACACAGGGAAACATCCCTACAATGGAGTGGGGTTAGGCCAGGATCAGGAAGAGGATGGCCCCCATATTGTAGAAGGGAAATAACAGTCAACAAAATCTGGCAGGCCAAAAAAGAGCCGTAAAGATGATAGAAGTGTACTACTATATAGTGTTACTATTATACAATAAGTTCAGATTTTCCAAATAGAATATATGCAAAAAGATTAAGACAGAAATTACAGGAAAGAAAAAATACTTGCACAAGAAAAACTGTCAAAAGCTTCAAATTCGAATTTGTGTTCATTAATACAACAGATGCATGAAAAACACTACATAGACCAAGAAACCTATGGCTGTTTGGAATAATTGACTGAGAAAGTGCAAAAATATTAAAAACTAAGTCTATAGATGTTTGAAAGATGTAAAAAAAAAAAAAAAGGGCATGGGAAAGAGAGAGAGAGATCAGATATGGTGCAACATTTATGCAAAGGAGAAAGCCAAACTAATCACTACAATAAAGCAGCTCCAAATATACTCGGAGAAATAGTGGCAAAGGCATCAAGATGTGCAACATTTCATAATACAAAAAATAAAATCACAAAGGGGATACACAGAACAGAAGATTATTAAAGTAGAAGTTAAAAAATAGAAGGTGAAGTTATGGAATACCTGCGAAGGGAAGGATTTAGTATAGAAAGTCTAACACAGGTTATGTCACAACATGATGGAACAATGGTCTCCAAGGTAAAGAGAAACAGGAGGAGTGGGAGACACCTGAAGAAATACAGAATTGGGAAAGAAAAAAAGATTTAATAAGGTGCAATATTTATACAAAGGAGAAAGTAAAACTAATCAATACAAAAAAGTAGAACCAAAGATATTTGAAGAGAAACACGAGCACAGGTATTCAGATATGGAAAATTTAAAATAAGAAAACAAACTGGGTAAGTAGAAAAGAGAATCAATAATGGAGACGTTAAATAAATAGAAAATGAAGTTATGGATTACCTGTGAAGTGAAGGATTTAGTGCAGAAAATCCAACTCTGGTAACATCACAGCGTGGTAACACAAGGAGTCCCTAAATCAAGGAGAAACCAGCGGAACGGGAAGTTCCTGCTCAGTTGCCATATGAAGATACTTTGGAATTACCAGTACTTCACTTGGGAGTTGCACATCAAGGGAAGAGCAGGAAACAGTGGCAATTCTGACACAGTGAATGTTACAGAGTGAAAGGCCACTGATAACACAGGATGAAGCTGAAGTGAATATGTCAGAGAGAGATGTTCTGGAATTTTCTACAAAATGCCCACAGGATACGGAGAATAAAGAATGTGCCTCAGTTCTGAAAAAAAAGATATAAGGGAAGAGTTGCTTGATTTAATAGAGATGGATAGACATACGAAGATCAATGAAATAAATATTACAGAAAGTCAGTAAGACCAAAAAAGTATTAGAAGTCTGTAAAAACAAATGAACACAGTAATCAAGACCATTAAAAGAAATTCATGTGATACAACAAGAGTAAACTGTGCCACTAAATTAATAACAGATACGGTTTTACCACAAAAATGCGGGGCTATAACGGAAAGGAAGGGAAGAAATCAAACTGCATCACAGAAGCACTGAATACAGAAAATCATAAAGCAATTAAGACAAGTGCAGTATTGAAAAGGGAAACAATAAAAAAAAATACTTAGAAAGATAGATTTGATAAAAGCAGGTCGCAATACTAGAGGACACCAGGATCTATCATACACTATTACAATTAATAAACTAAAGATGTTAGTACAGCAAAAAAACTTGGAAGATACTCAAATAAATATAAAGAAAAAGTACAAAAAATGCAATTCATTGATGACCCAAAAAAGTTTTATAGAGAACTGGGAAACAAAGTAAAAGGAATAGAAACACCACCAAAAAAGTAGTAGACACATTTTGGAGATATATATCTATGAAGACCCTGTGGAACATAGCAAAGATGCTGAATGGATAGAGGAAGCAAAAGAAATAGTAAGAAGTTCAAATGTGCAGGATATGAAGTGGGATGAAGTAATGGCCAGAGAAATTTAAATAAAATTAAGAAAAGCTCCTAAATGGAAACCCCAGGCCCAGATGCAGTACCTAACCTCTGGCTAAAAGTATTAACACTGTTACATGAAAATTTCACCCTGAGAAAAAAATACTTAAATTTGCACCCCAAACAGACCCAAACCAGGCTAACTGAAAAAAAAAAACGATACTCCTCCTTAACAGTGAACTTGCAAGCTATCCTAAAAATTATAGACCAATAACTTGCCTTCCGACTATGTATAAACTATATACTGGAATCGATGCCAACAGAGTTTGTCATTTTGAAGAAAACTCAATCATGGCAATAGAACAAAAGTGTAATAAAAGAAAGTCAAATGGAACAAATGATCTTTTGTTGTTAAAGTCATAATGGGGAACAGATTACAAAAACGCATGTGGCAGAATCTCACATTCATGCTTTCAGATATACAAGATAGATGCGCAAAAGCAACCTATAAAGCAGGAAAGCTGCAGCATCAAGGAAATAGTCTGGGACAGGAATGCAATATAAAGGAACCTTTGCAGGAGGAAGTGTATAAATATTTGGGAATTGATAAAAGACTGACAATAAAACATGAACAAATGTGAACAAAACTCAGTAAAAATATTTTAGAAGACTAAAATTAATTCTGAAAACAGCCCTGACATCTAGGAACAGAGTCCAAGCTACAAAACAATCTGCTCTTCCTGCTCTAACATTTTTGGGTGAATGACTGGCCCCCCAGAGGTAATGGATAAGTTGGACAGGAAAACAGAAAAATGATTCATGCTTACTAAATGAATTATAAAAATAAGTGTATACCAAGATTATATATTCCCCATTGTAAAGGAGGTATTGGCCTTCTCAAAATTTATTACATGTATAGATCTGCAATATTAGGAATGCATACACATCTGCTGGCCTCACAAGATATAAACATGCTGAAAATTTTAAAACATGAGCAGAACAAGTCTAAGAAAACTTCAATGCATCACTTAACAGGAGCATATCAATGGCGTTGGTTGCATTATATATACCCCTGGTGCACTGACGTCAGGGAAGAAGCGACAGCAACCGACACCGGACCAAGACTTTGGAATTCCGGCCGACTGCGGGATCGCCTGACGACAGGATAACCCCAAGTGTGATGACTGCAGCAGGGTAACACGATGAACATCTCCTGAACAACCTCATATCGATGAGGCTCTGACGCAGGAATGGTTAAGGAGAGGTGGACTTAAACCAAAAGACAAAAGGTTAGCATGGGCTGCCCAGGATAGTGGACTACGTACACAATGGTTTACAAAGTCCACTGAACATGAGAGGAAATAGACAAATGCAGGTTTTGTAAAACAGAATTGGAAGCAATTGCAAATCTTGTTGCTGGTGTGATATACAAATGGCAGAAGTTGTGTACACCGAAAGGCACAATAATGTGGCAAGACTGTTGCACTGGGGATTATGCAAACATTACAATCTTGAAGTAACTGAGAAACATTGGAAACATGAGCCACAAAGCATTATAGTGAATAATGAAGTGTATATCACATGGGAGCACCCATTACCAAGAATTTAAAATAGTTGTGAGAATGCCAAATACAGAAGTCCACAAAAAGAAGACAAAAGTAGCACTGATCACTGAAATTGCTACACCCAGTGATTACAGTATCTTGCATACATATTGACAGTCATAAATTACCAGGATTTGCAGGCAGTAATAAGGGCAATGAGGAAGGAGGATACCCAGGGAGTTCCAATAGTGCTGTGAGCAATGGGCGTCAAAGAATTTACGATCATATTTGTATATGCTACCAATTCATGCAACTCCACATGAACTACAGGAGAAGTCAATTCTGGGCACACTGTGGGTGCTGTAAAGAGCACTTTTAGCTAACATCAAAGACTGAAACAATACTAATTTCATGAACTTTATTCAAACTTGGACTTAGGAATGGGGTCCATTCCCATCATGGTGCTAGAAACTCAAAAGAATCAGAGAAATTAAACCAAGGGAACACACATGCACACAATCTCTGCCCAAGAACCCAGTCCATGTCAGGTTCTATCCACGCACGTGCACAAGAGTGTCTATCCACACACACACACACACACACACACACACACACACACACAGTCTATATTTATGCACTCAAACTGTTTCTAACAACACACACAGCCTCTATCCGCACGTGCACACATACACAAAATGCCACTATCCACAAATACATACACACACAGATTTTATATATATATATATATATATATACACACACACACACACACACACACACAATGCCTCTATCAGCATACACACAGACGCAATATACATATATATATATATATATATATATATATATATATATACACATATATACATATACATACACACACAATGCCTCTATTAGCATACACATAGACACAAGGTTTCTATCAGCACACACACGCACTGCCTCTATCCGCACACACACACGCACTGCCTCTATCCACACACACGCACTGCCTCTATCAGCACATACCTCTAGACACACACACACACACACATCTGTAACCCCCACATACACACCATACATGTCTATATCTACACACACACACACACACACAGGTATCTACATCCCCCCAGATACACACACACACACACACACGCAGATGTCTACATCTCTTTAGACACACACACGTCTACATCCCCCCACACACGTCTACATCCCCCAAACACACACACGTCTACATCCCCCAGACACACACACACACGTCTACATCCCCCAGACACACACACACACGTCTACATCCCCCAGACACACACACACACAGATGTCTACATCCCCCAGACACACACACACACAGATGTCTACATCCCCAGACACACACACACACACACACACACACACACACACACACACACACGTCTACATCCCCCAGACACACACACGTCTACATCCCCCAGACACACACACACGTCTACATCCCCCAGACACACACACACACGTCTACATCCCCCCAGACACACACACACACACACACACACACACACACACACACACACACACGTCTACATCCCCCCAGACACACACACACGTCTACATCCCCCCAGACACACACACGTCTACATCCCCCCAGACACACACACACGTCTACATCCCCCAGACACACACACACGTCTACATCCCCCAGACACACACACACGTCTACATCCCCCAGACACACGTCTACATCCCCCAGACACACACACACACACACACACACACACACATCTACATCCCCAGACACACACACACACACACGTCTACATCCCCCAGACACACACACACACGTCTACATCCCCCAGACACACACACACACACGTCTACATCCCCCAGACACACACACGTCTACATCCCCCAGACACACACACACACGTCTACATCCCCCAGACACACACACACACACGTCTACATCCCCCAGACACACACGTCTACATCCCCCAGACACACACACACACGTCTACATCCCCCAGACACACACACACACGTCTACATCCCCCCAGACACACACACGTCTACATCCCCGGGGGGGACAAATACACAGGTCTACATCCCCCCAGACACACACACACACACACACACACACACACACACACAGATGTCTACATCCCCCCAGACACACACACAGATGTCTACATCCCCCAGACACACACACACACACACACACACACACGTCTACATCCCCCAGACACACACACACGTCTACATCCCCCAGACACACACACACGTCTACATCCCCCAGACACACACAATGTCTACATCCCCCCAGACACACACAGTCTACATCCCCCCAGACACACACAGTCTACATCCCCCCAGACACACACACACAGTCTACATCCCCCCAGACACACACAAGTCTACATCCCCCAGACACACACAAAGTCTACATCCCCCAGACACACACGAAGTCTACATCCCCCCATACACACACACGTCTACACCCCCCCAAGACACACACGTCTACATCCCCAGACACACACACACACACACACACACGTCTACATCCCCAGACACACACACACACGTCTACATCCCCCCAGACACAC